>NW_026867125.1:0-20435 GCF_026571515.1 Ruditapes philippinarum | reverse complement strand
AACATCATCATAATACGAAGTATGTATTTTTGGTGCGTCGTATACACGAACACCGAGTAGATATCTTAAATTTGATTCTGATGACTTTTCCATCAATAAATCACGTAACCGGGTGCCAGTGTGGTTGTACAGAAAAGTTGCCGTTCTTCCCTCTGGTGTAAATATCGTTTGATTAAAACCGCATTCTGTAAATAAATACAGACAGAAAAAATATAAAGGAATGTGTGAAACGAGCATTGTGAGCTAACTGAATGATGACAGTCTTGAGAAGCAAGTAAAATATATCATACTGAGCACGAATTTTCCACATAAAATAATACATTTGTCTGTTATTGTACAAGTGGTAAAAATACATCATGTATCTGTTAGCATACAGATTTTGAATTCAAACACTGTTTGAAGAATATATCATATGGTTGCATACATAAGTGCATTATTCGTTAATTTGTTAGTTGTTCAATTTTGTTTTGCCTTTATGATAACTTCCTTCTATGATAATAAACAATGTTTATTTTCCTATCGCATTCATTTTATTTTCATTTTAGCAGATACATCGCCACAAACAAAGCAACTTATTTGATTTTGTTTTAAATCTAAAATTAGCTTAGGTTCCAGCTGATTTTGAGATCTTTATCAAAGATCAGCAAGCATGCATGTAAATGGGGCAAATTATGCATGCGTTACCCTTCTAATAAGGAGCATTACAGGCATACACATTTAAAAAAAATAATGACACTAATAACAACACCAACAACAACAAGAACAATAATAATAATAATAATAATAATAATAAAACAACAGCAACAACAACAACAAAAACAACAACAAACAAAGAAAAAATATCGGATCAAACCTTAAGAGTATATTTTATTTTTTGAATTGTGTATACATTTTAAGTTTTATTAGAAACAGGCAAATGTGATTTCGAAACGAGGTATTCTTCCATTAGACTGCAACCGGAAATCCTTTGCCATGTTTTGTTTCTTATTAATAAGCCCAAAATATTACAATTAACGTAGAATATTTTTTTTCAATATTTATTTTATAGATTGCCTACAATGCAGAAGTTTAAAACACTTTTCTCCAGCACAAATTCTGTTAGATAGGTCATAGTCTTATTATATGTGTCATCAAAGTACTCTAGACCCTTTCATGTAAGGGGTTGGCGTGGAGGACGGGTTTTTACCTTGTCGAAAATTAAGTTAATTATGATTTATACAATACAGACCGCTTCGAATGTTAGCTGATCGAAATAAATGCGTAAATACTAATTGTTCACTTATGCATACATGACTTCCGTACCAAGCCAATAAATAAACAAATGATTCAGATTTATTATTGCTATGGGGGACGTTACCAGTAATACATATAAAAAAATCAGCAGAATTTGAAAGATAATATTTTACAATTTTCTCATGTCAGGGCAAAATGCTAAATTAATGACTAAATCAAATTGTAATGTTTTATTTAAAACACCGATATACAAACTGAAATTACCCGATTTAAGACCCTCATTGTTGCTCCTGTACAAACTTTTTGTATACGAGTGAATATATTTTGATCATGTTAATTAATTTTTTCTGAAAACATTACCTCTTCTGTATCCATCAACAGTTACTGTACGTAATGAGAACAATCCAATCAAACTTAGGAACCAAATAATATACGATATTTTCAACTGAAACTGAAACTGAAACTGTTTTATTTGCTTAAACGCCTATTTCTACATATAATACATATTCAATGGCGTTGTACAATATCACATCAGAACATTAAAAGTAATAAATAAATGTAGTTTAAGAATAATAAAACAATTAATTCTGAATCTAAAATCTAAAACATGGTATCACAAATAAAAGAAAGTAATGTTATTTAAAATAATTAAAAATATGGCTATATTATTAAAGGACATGGTAAAAAACATGCAAATGTTACTTGGATAATAAATACATTGTAAAATCAGATATTCATCACAGAGTTAATGCGCAGAAAAATATTGTCTCTTAGTTTCTACACTTTACTGACTTTGACTAAAAAAGATTAAAATAGTCTCTGAAGAAGTGAGTCTTCAAGTGTTTCTTGAAACTATCAACTGATGAGCATTGTCTGATATTTAATGGAAGATCATTCCAGAGTTTCGGGCCGATTGTACTGAAACTTCTGTCACTGAAAGTTTTACACTTATTAAAAGGCACTTCATAACTGTCAACTGAAAATGATGATGATCTCAGAGAACGTTTTTGAACTTTAGGTGTAAGCAGGTCGGTCAAATAAGTTGGTGCATTTCCAACGTGACAGTTGTACATATATACAAGAATCTTGAATTGTATTCTGGCCTTGATGGGCAGCCAGTGTAGATCGTATAGCGCCTGCTTAGAACTGTCACTTTTCCTACGATTCAATACTAGTTTGGCACACATGTTTTGAATTCGCTGTGGTTTTGCAATATCACAGTTTGAAATACCATACAGAATCACGTTGCAATAGTCTAAGTGAGAAATAACGAGTGAGAGTACAAGAGTTTCTGTTGCATCTTGTGTTAGGAATTTGCAAATATTTTTTATGCGAAAAAAGCTCAACATAGCTGTTCGACACTTTATCTTGATGTGATGTTTGAAAGTCAGATTTTCCTCCAAATATGCCCCTAAATATCTGATCGTATTTTGTCGTTTGATCTTATCACCACAGATGTTAATTTCATCTTTAGACAGTTTACGCAACTGAGGAGCACTTCCGAAAATTATGTGTTCAGTTTTTGAAGAATTCATTTTCAACTGCTTAATAATAAAATGTTTTATAAGCAGGTAGCAACTACATAGTCCATAATGTCCTTTCATAATTTCGTTCGTGATTTACAAATACCTTAATGCGGAAATAATTTGATTTGCATTTGTTTTAACAATTCATAAATCTTTTGAGAAAAAAAGTCAATATAATATCGTAATGAAACAATCTTGGTTTTTAAGCTGGATACCTGTCAAACAAACTTACAATGAGATAGAAAGGTACACAAAATTGTTTATTGACAAAGAAAAAATGTCCTCGGAAACAAAATAATAATCGTATTTTTATGTTATTCTTAGACCGATTGGGTTGAAAAGCGTTGCATTTTTCAGATTCTGAATAGAAGTGAGAAAATGATCTGAAGTTTTGTATACAAGTAATTGATATAGACCTTCATCCAACAGAGTATTAGTTTCATTTTTATTCAAGTCCCGTTTTATCAAAAACGTCAGTGTAATTCAAGACAGGGAAAAGAGATACACAGTGACACAATGTATATAAATAAGGGTATCCTGAAGGGACACAATAAAAAACCAAGTAAATGATAAGGTTCTATTCTTCCTGTGTATCTGTTTGTGCGTTTATCTCTGAAATGATCGTATGCTCATATGTGCTGAGTTTTGGTTTAATTTGTGAAATATAAACAATATGAATAACTCATTGACTTTAATTTATTGCAAAATATATAAAGACACAGTTAAATAGCAAAAAGTGTTTTGTTTGTATTAAAATGACTTAATGCTAGTATTATCATGAGCTTTGAAGCTTAATGTTTATTGATATTTAAAAAACAAACAGTTGTGGCAATGTATTTGATGATAGAAAGTAAGGGTCTAACAGATAAACATAGTACTACAGATTTGATATCTTAATTACACACAGTTGTTCAAAAAGTATTATCAAGCAATTCAAAACTCCTTAGTGCCTTTGCATATTATGAAAAGGCGTTCGTTACAGTTTTAAATGAAGTCTTATGTACAAAATAGAGATAATTTAACATGGTCTATTAACGAAGAAAATGTCGATACCTTTGATTATCTTGTTGTAAAAGTTTATCACGCGTGCAATATTATAAATGCTGTTAAGGCATTGATCGACCAAGCTCTTAAAGCATACACAAATATAATCATTCTCATTGTTCAATAGAATCAAAATAAATGTTAAAACGCAGTTGACTTTAACTTCTTAGATACTCCCATACATCTGTATGGTTCTAAAGTCCGGGAGATTTAGGATTACAAAGAGGTTGACAAAAGCCACCTCAAGTTCTGTAAAATGGTTCTTGAATGCTTGTATCATTGAACAGCTTTGTCGTTTTCCCCTTTCTATTATTTGCAAAAGTGTGCTCTTAAATACTTGTTAGATATTATGAAATCACCAAACTCACTTAATAATATTATTGATACTGAATTATGTTATTTGTTAATAAACAGCGACATAGTAACATGGGCATCAGAAATTAAATATTAATTATATGATGCATAGTTCTTTATAGAATACAAACAACCTTGATACAAACTTTACGCCAATGTAAAAACAAAGCTTACGTGACCAATATGTACAAGTGTGTAAGTTATCCTACTGTAGACAATTTAAAACTGTGTTAATGTACGAAAAGTTCTTAGATAGTGTTAAATATGATACACATAGATAAGAAATTTCTCCTCTAAAACTATACTCCCATTTTAAAAAAAATCGAAAGAGGAGCTATTCTGGTACGGATAAAAACTTAAGAATATGTAAATTTGTTCTCAAAATGTTGAATCTGAATACTAGAATACTACTTCTTGCCCAACGTAAAGTGAATCTAGTCAAAACTATAAAATTAATAATTACTTTGAATGACTGGATAAATTCTGAAAAATATTAACTTCATGTAACCAAAGTAATATAAGAAGCACGGTTAGATATATTTGACATGCTTTGAAATTAAGAGCTGAAATGATTACAAATATTGCTGCTTCTTCAGTCTATAATTACTTCTTAACTATATGTTTTCTCAACGTAGATTTGAATTTCTTGTTTGCTTATTTAAATTTTAACAGTTAACCAATATAGCTGTTTTTCTAAATTGTCGTCACTCTTTATTTAAGCTAAACTGTTATTCCTTGTATGTATTTATGATATCTTGTCCATCCATTTTATATAATTATGTACATGGTCAAAGAATTTTGTATGCCGATATGTCAATAAACCTGAAACTAAAATTATTTAGACAACATTTACTCTATCGTCTATATAAATTAAGTGCGTGAAATTACAAAACAAATAAAAACATATCTTAGTTCCTTGTTTTTCTTTCAAAGCGGTGCGATTCATCATTCGATTGTCAACCACATTTTCCTTATATTAAGGAAATTATTCAAGACATCAAAATAAAACACATATAATAAGGTAATGAAATATCATTCAATTTGATAACTTGTAAAAACGACGAAATAGAAAATTATTGTATTCAGATTCGTAATATCATAACTATAGTACAGGTATCAAGGAGATACCAATACATGTATGTAAAATTTTATTGCGTATCCAATGACCAATGTAAATGACGTACCGTTCTTCTTAGTTTAAACATATTATCCATTCAACATCCAATATAATGCTATTCTTCAAACAATAACTAAATATATTTAGAGCGATTTCTTGCAAATCAATTTTCATGGACCCTTTTTTAACAATGGTGCTAACAGCCTGGTTATCAGTAAACCATTTGACCTTGTGACCTATCAATATTTGTCTAAGAGATTGTATAACTCTAAAAACAGCAGTTAACTCTCTCCAAGTAGAGGATCTTAACTTTTCAGTATTTGACCATAAACCATGAGCCACCCCATTTACAGTTTCCACCTCATAACCTGAAAATCCTGTGACACTGCGTCACTATAGACACACTTAGTGAAAATATCAACAATATGTAACTTGTTAATATTCAAAATTTGTAAATTTTCTTTCCAAAAATTTAATTGAGCCATGCTTTCTGCACTTAAATGAATGTAAGATACCCAAGAAAATGCGCTGACTATATCTATGCTTAAATTTCGTGTCATTATTTGAGAAATATGACCCAACACAATGGACATAGATATAATCTGACCTACAAAACTGGCAACTTTTTTCACATGAACCCGCCTGTGTTTCTTTATGGAATTTTCAACATCCATTAAAGTATTCAACGTCTTTGAACCCTTCTATCAGGTATATAAACACTGTTTAGAGTAGAATCAAGAACAGTCCCCAAAAACTCAAGATTTTGCACTGGTACCCACAAAGACTTTTCTGCCTTAGGGACAAACCCAGATTCAAGAAGATCATTTTTTACTGAAAGTGCAGTATCTTGGCAACCAGGTAAATCTTTATCACATCCGAAACCATCATCTAAAAACATAATAATCATTTTCCTTCTCCTCTCCATTTTGCAATTAGAGGCCTTGTTAATTTGGTAAAAAAATATACGGGGCTGTACTTATTCCAAAAGGTAATACTAAAAATTTGAAAAATGTAGTTTTTGCCATATTCATTCAGTCCATGAAAAAACCTAAAAAATCAGTATGAGATGGAAATATTGAAATGAAATGATAAGCAGAATGAATATCAAATTTGTACATGTAACAATCGGGTTGAAAATAATTGAGTACGATTCTGATATCCTCGTACTTTACATACTGTTTCCACAAGTGTTTGTTTACATATCTTAAATCAAGTATCAAACGTTTTTTCCCTGATGACTGAACTGAAACTGTCAAAGGATTAACAACAGTAGGAATTTTATCACATTTTTGAATCGACCCTCTTAATAATAAATCAGTAATTGCTTCATGTACAAAACTACTTTCATCTAAAGTAGATTTATTATTCTTTAAAATACATGCAGGTGGCAAAGAAAAGAAAGGAATTTTATACCCGTTTGTGATAACATCCAAAATAAATTCATTAGTTCCGGTTGGATACCTCTGCCTGGTGTAAGTGCCTGACACGTATGGACAGTCTTTCCTGTAGTGGGAGAAATCCCCGCATGCGAAGCAGCTGCCATACACCTTTCCTGAGTAGGGACGAAAATTAGATGTACTTGCCCCTGCCTGGAAGGTGGCCGAAGCGGAATTCTGCGTACCCCATGACTGAAGTGGAGGATTCCTACCATAAGAAGGAGGCCCTGGAAGTAATGCATTCTTAGATTGCGATGTAGACGACTTTTTCTGCTGACTTCGTTTACGTTTACGTAAAGCCCTGTTTTCTGCCTTAGATATTTTGTTTTCGTCCTCGCTATCGCTGGCAACTGGATTAATCTCGTATTGGCGCATCGTTTCCCAGCCACCCTCACTCGTATCTGCAATTCGGATGAGTTTATTACGTTGGTGAACTTTTTCGTCAGTTTCCTTCAACAAGTCCAATGCGTAATCAAGTTTATTGTTTTGAATAGCCCAGGTGGCTTGTCCAACCAAATCAGACACTTGAGAGTTGAAAGTATATTGAATCTTGTTACCATTTTTCTTCCACGAAAGTTCTTTTTCTTTCAACTTTTTGACCTCCGACGTGACGGAAAAATTGTTTCCTTTTAACGTCTTCTCTCAAAGAACTGATTTCTTGTCGCTGCCCTTTTAATTGATCGAGTACCAACTGCAACGTTTGGTTGATATCAGATTGTTGAACTTCAGTTTGACGAGAAGGTGAAGAATCCATGTTAAAAATTAAAGCGACTGTAAAGTATCGATACCCAAAGCTGAATGACTTTCAATTACAATTCATAATGCACAGTAACTCGTGCATACGTAATTGAACAAAACAACTTCTGATTGGTACATTCAAAAGATCTATCCAATCCAAAGGAAATTATTTACCGCCTAATTCGCTTCACTTAACCGGCGGAAAATATATTTCTTTTTTGTCTGTCTCTCTGTTTTGTATCTTCTCTTTGTCTCTATCTTGTCTGTGTCTTTGTCTTCTACCTTGTTTGTGTCTTTGTCTTCTATCTTGTTTTGTCACAGTCTTCTATCTTCTCTGGGTCTCTGTCTTCTATCTTCTCTGGGTCTCTGTCTTCTATCTTCTCTGGGTCTCTGTCTTCTATCTTCTCTGGGTCTCTGTCTTCTACCTTGTCTGTGTCTCTGCCTTCTATCTTGTCTGTGTCTTTGTATTCTATCTTGTTTGTGTCTTTGTCTTCTATCTTGTTTTTGTCACTGTCTTCTTTCTTCTCTGGGTCTCTGTCTTCTATCTTGTCTGTGTCTCTGCCTTCTATCTTGTCTGTGTCTTTATCTTCTATATTTGTGTCTGTAGCTATATTTATCATCTATGTTATCTCTACCAGAATGTGAACGATAAGCGTCACGCCAACCAGAGTTCCTAAGAATCACGTCTCCTAGAATTGGAGTAACGATAATCGTACATACTTAATGTAAGACATGTGTAGCCACAAATGTCTCTTGATCCTTGTATATTTTTAGTTGGGCGATAATTGTTGTTTTCCGTTTACTTCAGTTTAAACTATTTATTCAATAACTAGTACATAATTATACACAATTTACATTTTTCATAAATAGCTACATATATATCAATTTCTCTCCTACTTTTATTTAAATTCATATTTAATAATGATTTTGTTCATATGCATGCAACTTTTCATTAATAACATGTAGCAATTCATCTTTAATAGAACAAAATGTCTTATTTCCTTTTATGTACAATTCTCGGTCGGTGCGGAATTCCTTCTTGACAATTATCTCGAACATTGAGTCTGATGGTCATTTGTCATTCAGATATCTTAAGGAATGAGTATTCGATCACTTCTGAACAAGTGGTTACTACTGGTAAGTTATGGTGGATCAGCCGCCGAGATATGACTAACAAAAATGGATTTAAATCGGTGTAAAAAAGAAGAAAAAAAACATAAAGTGAAATATAACAAATGCAATAATGTGGGCACTTTTGAAATGATGCCAAAGTGTTAACCGCGTCAGTTTATACAATATACATTTCTCACATAGGTCATGGTTATCTAATGCCTGACTTGTGTCGTAAGTGTTAGAGTGACCAGAACAAATAAGAAGCTCTCAGCTTACACTAACACTAATGACAAAATGCAAATTACTTTTACCAGATATTTATTGTGCTTTACATGAACCATGGTAGTACACAGATGTTATATACATTTCGTATAAATAAATAATAATTATGTCAAACAATCGCGTTATCTTGTCAAAATGCGGCGTTGACTGGTCTAAACAATGTCTAATTAATATGTTAAACTTTACGCTGTTCATTAAAAGCTTTTCTCAGTCTTACTACGTCAAAAGTTCGTGGGACATCTTGTCATTTTTTGTTGACACACCTGACCCGGCCAGAGATCAGGTCTTCACTGCTCTACCGGTATGTTGCTATGAAGTCAGGGTCTATTATTTCTCACATGACTATGTCTATTAAGGCTAACCAATTAGTCAAATATAGAATTCTTCACCATTTGTCTTTCCGCGTTTTGTTCCAAATTGTTTGTACATGTCCACATAATTTGTTAGCGCTATTGTATAACTGTACGATACTGTTTAGACAAGTTAGCAACACCACTGGTCAAGATAACATGACATTTGACAAATAAATAGAGCTATGGCAAGATAACCCCAAATTTGAACATAACAATCTGGCAGTGTGATAATATAAGACAGTCTTTAGACAAGTTATTATCTCGTTTACACAAAACAACATAACAGTTTAGACAAGTCAACGCCACATTTTAACAATTTAATTAACACATGTCCACACCACACTTACAAACTCGCTTGCATGATTTCAGTCGGCCATATTCCCTAGCCACGAATGATAACTCATGCTTTCTTGTCTTAAATTCATCACATGTAAACAGTATATTAAATGGAAAAGAATATTGAGATATTTGGGCGCAGGGGAAACATCCGAATGATACCCACGGTCAAATTTTTTAATAACTCAGACATGGTGTTTTGGAGGTACTGGAAACTTTTGATATTATTCTTTCTTGTTTTTGTGTATGAAATTGGCAGTATTTTTGGTGTTTTTTTTTACCTGAAACTAAGCATTTTGGTAGCTGTGTATGTATTTGTGACTCTCCGAATGGAGGTGAAAAAGTTAAAAATGAAGCTTTGATAGATGGCGCCAAACAAGTAAAAAAAAAATGGATAAATTTTGTGAAAAATATAAACGTATGACAGACACTTTATTGGTTATTTTTGAAAACCCCATTGATTGCACTGTGATATTTTTAAAGGAATCGGGCGAATTCTGGAGTATGCTGTACCTTCATGAAGATTGCCCATATTGGTAAACTTAAGGTGTCTTTTGCTGGGTGGGGGTAAAAGTAAATTGCAGTCAGTCATTATTTTTAGGAGCAAACATGCTTCAATGTATGTCATATATCCTTGAATAATGCTGTGCAACTGGTTATCTGCCTGTGAAATATTTGAAATTGTGTTTCTGGCCACACTGAAATACAAAAATGTTCATTTCTAGGTCCCCTGTCCCCTTTTGTTTGACTATCAGTTTAAAAAGCAAAATATCAATATGGAAAACAACTATGTGTAGTTAATGTGTGTTGTTTGACTGATATATTAGTTGTAAAAACAATGAACACTAAGTGTAGCAGCAGCCGAACACACGACTCTTCGTAGCAACCACGTTGAAAACGTGAACGGTCACTTAACGAGACATGGCAAAGCGCATGCTCACGCACTAACTTCCGCTCTATCGAAATACTGCATATACATAAAGCGAAAGTTCGTAAGTGCACCACCATTCGAAAACAATAGAATGATTATTTGATAGAAGAAGACATAGTTTATGCATGTAAACACAGACTTTTGGCAAAATAACATGCCAATTTGAAAAATTGAATTTTTAGACAACTCAACACTACAATTTGGTAAGATAGCATGCACATTTGACGAAATAAATCTGTGTTAAGACAAGTCATCAAAAAAAACGTGTGTAAGTAAACAAAACTGTTATACATAATAAGACGTTTTCAGGGAAGAAAAGAAGTGCAACAACAACAGACAGTTATGGCTTTCCATATTTACATGTCAGTAACAAGTAATAAAATGAAAACATGTCTCCGATGCAGCAAGTGTATGATAATACATTTGACATTTAACAGACATACTTACACTTAACAAAATACTTGTTAATGACGCAGTTACTGAAGAATCTGTGCAATTTAATTTTGTAGTTTATTTTCCAATTTATGTTTATCTATGACATGTCTGACATCTGGTTTTGCTCTTGATATTGATTAGGCAATACTGTATTCCTAGAAATTATTTCGAGCTTATTAAATTAGCGATTCGCGTTGAATACATGTCCGCGAATGTTTGTATCCGAGAAAAAGTTGCATGTAACAAATCCGCGAAAATGTGTAGCTTAGAATTTCTACAGCGCACATCATTCACATAAAAGGCTACATACAAGTTCAAAATGTTTTTAACTCCAACTTGCCACTTAGGCAGTTCACACACATTTAGAAATGCACTAGCTTGCATAAGAGATCAACAGAAGCATGTTAAAGGACTCTTTAGGAACCGTAACAATAGTTAAACAGTATATGCTATCATTCCTTATATCATGTTGTGCATTTTATTCTGCAAAATTTATATGTTGATATATACATTTTTTAGTTTATTTTTATTCAAAATGTAGGAATAGTAGAAATATTTGTAAAAACAGTAGGAGTATGGCCAAAAAGTAGGAAATTAGGCAAAAGTAGGACTAATTTGAAGCCTGTATAATAAAAGTGTCACATTGGCTTTAATCGTTAACCTAAAATGACATTATTTAAATAAGGGTCATCTAATAGGCTTTTTTCAATGTTTTTTTTTTATTTTCTAAAAAAAAAATATATAATATCCAATCCATAGAGGAAATCAAACCAGTATTTGTTTCATAAAATTTCAAGTCCCATTGCAAAAAAAAACCACAACAACACAATTTATTACATGTACTTCTTAAGGTACTGAATGAACATAAGAGCGGATGGAAGGCGTTTTCTTTTCGACCAGTGCATGTAATACAATAGGGAGATCCACTTCTCATATGTTGCTGTTTTGATTAAAGTTATTTTTCTGACAACATAAATATGTAATTACATGTAATAATATAAAAACATATTATCAAATGATAAAACCTTTACTGAATAAATCGAATAAACAAAACTAATATTATCGTTACTATTGGTTATTTGATAGAATTTTTAGTTTCTTTGCAATAACTTTTCTAATTTTAATATTTAACCTTTGTGAGAAAAGAATATTTAACTTAATAGTATAGTTCGACCCTCTGATTGGTTGCACTAATCTCAAATCAGATGTGATTACACAGTGAATCATCAATACGGCCGTCGGTCATTCGCTAATTGTATCTAGACGTCGTGCCGTACTTATGTAAAATATTGGTGGGAAAAGTTATGCGTGGTTGGATTTACACACCTTTGCATGTATTAATGAAATTCTTATGTCATTAGCCTCGAGCAAACGTAACTTGCACGGTGATATATATAAATATTTAAATGGAGATTTGCACTTATCTACTTCAATTGCTGTTTGAAAACCTGTTTGTTTAAATCACTGATTTGGGATAACTCGTCCAGGTTTATTCACGTTTTAAAGGTAAATATATTTAAATAAGACTTGACATCATTTAAATAACTGTTTGAAGTGTATTGTTTCCATATCTAATACAATCACAGATCAGAACAGAGCAAAACTTTATTAACAAAACAGAACAGAACATATTCACGTATTTTATTTGAAGCTCATTGTCGTGAAACAATGAGAAGAAAAAACATTAACCCTAGAACTTTACACGCAGTAACACAAGAGTATACAAGGTATCACAAAGTTTGAAAGCATCTTATCATCTAATTCTATAAAAATGACTCAAAATTTATCAAGATATTTATACTTTGCCTTTAAAAGAAGAGGTAATTAACATTTTCTCTTAATTTGTGTAGTAAAAACTTTATGTATTTCATCACAAAAAATATTAAATCAAGATTTAGATTTTTGTCATATAACAAATATCCCTCCGCTAACACAGATTTCATAACATTTTGTTTTGCATATTGTTGCTAATAACTATGTTACCTGTCTATTATTATGCTAGAAACGTTGTTATAATGTTTAAAGCAAATAAACTGTATTGTATTGTATTATATTAATATATATTTAAGTGATGTGGAAAATGAGCATGTGAAGAGCACAGGAGATTGACATTCTATCAATAATTGAAAAATATAGGCAAATAATTAAATTATAACGGCAAATGTACCCCTCTATACTATGAATAAACACAAGGAATGCAACGCCTTTTGCACACTCGATATACATTTTATCTAATTACACGCGTGGGATACTAATCAACTTCAACAAATTTAACTAGTTTAGTAATTTTGATACACAATACAAAATTATACTTTTTACAACCGCTGTTATTTTAAATCAAAGCATTGCATAATAATAAATTGGCAAATGTCAACAAATAATTTTGTCTGGCACTCCATTTTTCAATTATTGATAGAATGACAATCTCCTTTGCTAAAGAGGTACTACATGTATCAATATTTATATTATTGAAACATCATGTTATATATATGAGTAGGATTCTGGGTAGAATAATAATATCTTTATTTCCTCCACTATATGTTGCTGTTTGTGTAACAATGTTGGTCAATTTTGGAAACAGATTATAGGATAATAGTTAGTATAAATGAGCCTCGTCACGACAAAACCAACATAGTGGGTTTGCGACCAGCATGGATCTGCGCATCCGCGCAGTCTGATCAGGATCCATACTGTTCGCTATCAGTTTCTCTATTTGAAATAGAGTTGGTAAGCGAACAGCATGGATCCTGATCAGACTGCGCGGATGCGCAGGTTGGTCTGGACCCATGCTGGTCGCAAACCCATTATGTTCGTTTTGTCGTGACGCGGCTCAAATGCTTCCAAATTATCACAACGCTTTCAATATGTATGGAACAGAATTAATGCATTTATTCCATCTTGCTCGATGTATTGATATTGGAACTTACATTATGCCTTGCTTCTTTTACTGAAAATCATCACTGAATGTACTATCATGTAGTTGCAACTTCATGTGTTCCTTTCTGACATATTAATATGATAATATGGTGTATGTTTAATTGCACCTTTCTTTAAGGACAGCGTTTTTTGTTTGGTGTTTTAAAGAACATTCTTTACTTATTATTGGTATAATTACAATGTAGATGTAAAATGGTATGTTCCTGTCAATACCTTAAACTTGCCACAAGTCAGTCACTTACATTTTCGAAATACTTGGCAACTTTGATGTGCCTTAGCATTCATATTCTTTAATATGTTCACTGCTCACAAATAAAATGCAATGCATAAACACTGCGCACCGACAACGAGGATGACAACGATAGCGATATTATAGTCACATGCTATATCAAGTGTCGCTGTGTCGGTACATTTCGTTATTAGTCGCCGGTAGAAACCGGCGACTATATTTGTAACAGTTTAAGATTATACCTATGGTAGGAGAAGGCATTAATTTCTGTAAATAAAAGCATAACAATTACTGAACAATTAAAGACTTCTATTGTTTTCAGTAATCTCAAAAATTCAAACATACAATAATGTTGCTAAATGAAATGAAATATTCAAATACCGACATCGTAAAAAGCAACATTACAATATTTATAAAATGAATTAATGACGTATCCCTATGGACCAGTCATTGAATTTAGGGATGCTTTTACTTTTTTTAAAGTGTCAAGCGTTGCTATTTTATGATAAATAAATCATGCATGATATTTGAAATGACACTTTTAAATTATCTGGTTGTTTGTATCTTATGAGACCTATTCTATTTTTTATCTTATTTATTATAAACAGTTTCTCCCAGAATCACGTGACTACACGTTGTATGTTATTGTTATGAAATCTATTAATAGTAACAAATGGCTGGCAAGATAGACATACAGGTAACATGTGAATGATAAAGCTGATAAAGTGCAAATCAAAGTAATTTTGTATGAAAAATCTCGGTATGACAGTAGGGGTCGGAATCGTATTGGATACACAGAGAAAACTAATAAACCTACTTTTTGTTGATAGTTTATCGCACTGAAAGGCAATTAAACATTAACTTTATCGTATGTATAGTCTGATTTTATTAACCTGTCAATTATAAATACATTATAGGACTCATTTAAATAATCGATCCCACTTCGGTTTGTAGTTTACGAGAATTAATGTGGAGTATATAAGTTATGGATTGAAAGTCACGCCAACTTTATGTGAAGGTTTTCGTTAATTCACAATAGGACAGTCGGTAAAGAGAATGCCTGATAAATGAGAGGTCTGTGGTTCGATCCTCACTGTTGCCATTGTTTTAGTACTCTTTCTTTATTTTTGCAGTGTATTTTAATGGAACAGATTTGTAGTGTGTTTTACGGCATTGAAAAGACATTTATTGATTTTAATCCGTTTTAATTTTATATATGAATTCTTAAAAAACATGTTATTTAAAAAGAGTATATACATAACAAAATTAAGTAAAACATAAAAAAACGAACAACATATAATAATCATATAATTATAGATTCAATAATGTTAAAGTATTAATAAGAAAAAAAACCTCGAACTTAAAACACGTGTGGCACTTAGATTATAAACTCGTGATTTACCCTATTGCGCTATAACGCTGAGTATACACTTATTTTAGAGATACAAATTAAATTAAATTCCATCGTACAGCGTAAATCTCACGGAACTTACCGAACATCTACCGAAGATTAATATACTGTGTGCATCGACCGTGTAATCAGTGTTAATAAAACCAAACAATAACGACAGGTAATATTGATTTCAGCTAAATAATATATTTTTTCGATAGTGCATAAGAATAATTTGTTTATGCAGACACCACTTTTACAGTAGAATTGCATTGTTTTATGCAATAATTAAGCATATATATTTTCATAGCCACTTTTCAAATATTCGATGATCGGTAATAATTTGTCGGTAATTATCGGATGCTGAAGAAAACCATACGTACAACGGTATATGTATAAAGTAGAATTACAAGTAAAATTATAATCATATCAATTGCTTTACAAGCCTCGATGACAAGGTGTTAGATTTTAAGTTAGTTTCAAATTGAAGACTGTAGGTTCGATAAAGTGATTTTTTTATGTTTTCTTCTATAATACTTTTTGTATTTTGCAAAACTTGACCGTTTATCAAAATTATGAAATAAAAAAGTGCTAGAAATGAAACACACGATTTATCAACTTATATGCTTATTATGTTTCATAAAGTTAAAAGATATAATAAAAATCAATTTATGAAAACTACACACAGGATTTGTCCGAGATTCGAACTTGCGCCTACTACATGTAGGTTACAACTTCGTGATACTTACCACTAGGCCATCGAGCAGTATTAATTGATATAATTATATATGTAATTATACTTATAATAAAATCGTTTACATTAATCATAATAAGTTATGTAAACAAACGAAACAGCTTCCGAAAATTATTGAGTCTCGGGTAAATATTGCCAAACAATACTTGCTTATTTAATAATGATAACAGTTTCTTGACAAAATTGCTAAGCAAGTTTGATTCAAATATGATGGTTTATTATAACATAAGATAAATTTTTTGCATAAAACTCTCATCAAGAAAGATATAATTGTGGCAAGTAAATGAAAACGTGTTTATGAATAAACATTACTCAACTTATTGTTCCTCATTTCTTTATACACTCTATTAAACTGATATTTTCTTTTATTTATGATAATACAATCATATTTCTATCCGGCGACTTGATGCTTTAGCATCAAAATCTCTACTTGTTTTCCGGCTGGTCCCGCTATTTTGGCCCATGGATGTAAAACAAAGTTACGTCCCTTTATATAACTACCTCATTAAGTAACTGTTCACGTATATAAAGTTATGTTGCATAATCTATTACTACTGATATTTATTTTCTTTCCTGGGCAATTTATATATATACTGCTTGGAACATATTAACACATACGTAAAAGGGATGTATGTTCACCGCAGTTTTTGTATGGAAAATTCCGATGAGAAGCGAAATGCGGAAAATTACGTTGATCTCAATAATAGAGTTCTCGTCCCTTAACAGTTCACAATCACTGGACATGGTTTAAATTTTTAAATGTACAATGTCAGATGACCAAACATAATCGACACCGAGCTTTATTTAGCACTGAATACTGGAAATAAGCAAAATATCACAGAAATTACGCCATGCAAGTAATTAATCATATAAGGCACACTTTAACAAAATCTAATTTTCGGTGTACAAAAGTAAGTAAGGGATAAACATATTCGATTTTGAATGACTTCTACATAAAGTAATACAAAAAAAAAAAAGAACCAAACCGTAATTATCTTGTATAGAGCATGAAGAAAGGTAGCTTATATACATAAAGGTTTATGACGTTAACATTTTAATATTCCAAAACGGTAAGATATATGGCTTGTGCAAGTTCAATAGTTATCACTCAGTGAAAGATTAAGTCACTTCGCAAGTTTGAATGAAATAATGCAAAATAGAATCAATCATAATGTAAAGTTTAAATATCATATGGCAAGATGGAATCAAGCATAACGCAAGTTCCAATGTCATCAAGCAAGATATAATACATGCATTAATTTAGCCTGGGATTCAGGCGTTAATATTTTTTTTGCTTATTCATAACTTACGCGCTATTTCATACTCGATCGTCATAGATAACACAACATCTCTGGTTTTGATAGTATCAACATGACATGTCGATTTGCCGAACAGAAGCACATAAAAAAATCGACAGACTGGAACCCAGGCTAGCATTAATTCTGTTCAATACACATGAACCACTTCTAATACGAAAATGGAGGTGTGTATAAATGTGGTCACCAGTTATCTCTTATCTCAAAATGATGCCGCTGTATATCACGACCTTACACCCTCTTTGTATTTTTAATGCACGGGCCGATATGAGTATTCTAGGGGGAAAATCAAACAAAGTGAAACTTTGGCATAATCTATAGTATCATTTTATCACTTACTGTGCACCTGTTAATGACCCTCTACATAACGCAATTTTTTATCATCGTTTTATATCACAAATCTGATGCTCAAATAAAGATTTATTAAATTGTAAGTTTCAAAAAGCATAATTTGTAAAAATATTACCGACTTTATCAATTAATGTAGATAATAGGAGACAATTAGAAATTTATTTTCGATAAAGTATAAGTCTTTTTTTAACAGAAAAATGAATGCATTAATTTTAACGTTTAATTTCAATGTATATCAACATTTGCTGTACACATTTAACATAGTCTTGGATGTTTATATAAGTGCTTGAAATATAGACCTGGAAGCGATATTGCAAATTGTTCATCACTTTACATTGTGAGCTTTGTTGTTATATAAATTTTGGCTACTTTCCTTTGGACCCACTTTAATAGTGAACAGAAACATGGCTGACAATGCTAAATCACATTAAGGATAATGAACTTGGTCTCAGTTTACAACGAGCAGTCTGATGGATACTCTATACTAGTGCCACATAGGTCTATATCTTTCACCTAACTTCCACTTATTTATGTCTGAAATATTGTCATAATTTTGATAAATTCAGACATCTCTTGCATATTTTATTATTTCGTTTTAAAACAATCATTGTATGCATGTTTGAACTATACAGTCTTCTTCACTAGAAACAATTTATAATATAAAATGGAACTGACATAGTGTCGTGCCACAAATTTACTGTGATCACTAATATTCTACGGCGTTCCTGGCCGAGTGGTTGATGCCGTTGACTTAAACCACTTGCCCCTTACCGCTGTGGGTTCAAATCCCGTTATTGACTTTGGTTTCAAACATATGAGAGAGATGTCCAGCTAGCGCACGGAACGATGGCTTGTCCGTACCTGAAATGATTTATGAAGGGGCATGTAAGGCATTGCTCCACAGCAAAGCTGTCATCATATGATCACTACAGTGTTGGAGCGACGTAAGCCGAAGCCCTAAAAAAGACTTAATATAAGCTGTGAAAGTTAAAAGCGAAATTAAAGTGTTTCAAATGTTTTTATTTTCAGGCTACTGATAACAATGGAATGCTATTTCAAGCTTGCTTTGTTACTAGGGTCTGTATACATGACAGGATGTCAAGTGCAACAGATGACCGAGCTTACTATACACAACCTTCTTACCCGTGTCCGAGACCTGGAGATAGCCGTTAAACAGCTAGTTGAAATTCAGAATTCACAAGCTGGTATGTAAATATTTATACCTATGTTACAAGCTTTCCGAGGGATAACCCTTCTTTCAGATTTTTCTCAACAGCTGATGTCAAGTGCCGTGTGACTGACAGCTGTAAAAAGTTACCCCCGTACTTCACTTCAATGTTTAAATATGTTTGGCCCTCCGAGATTATTGGTTCCAGCGCTTTTAAGCCGTTGATTGGGTCGTTAGGGATGTTACATTTATTCATTATATCTTGTGTACAGACTCAATCAAACTTAGTCTGAAATTATTATGTAATTTAAATAAAGAAATGTGCATCGTTGATGATGTAGAAATAGGCCTATTGCGACACACCGGTGGGGACATTTCAACTTCATGAATTCCCGATTTCATCTCCGTAAATTCACAATGTTAATACCACTTTCCCCTCACCGCTGTGGGTTCGAATCTTGGCAGGGACCTTTGATTCTTCGTATCAGAAGCTATCCAGCTAGCTTGCGGAACGTCAGTGGTTCTACTGAGGTGCCCGTTCGTGCCTGAAATATAATGCACGGAAGGGCATCTGAGGTCTCCCTCCACCAGATATATGCTAGTGTTAATCCGTGCTGTTCTACAGAAATTAGAAACTTCGACGGGAGCGATAGCGACAGGAGAATGTTTCTAATTTCTGTAGAACAGCTACGGATGAATACTAAATAAAATTAGTGTCTAGCTTTATTTGTCATCCATTGAAAACGCTGTAGATATTTCTTCTAGCTGCTCGGGTTATATATGCAAACAACCGTTTATATAGGGCCTTATAACCTGTCATATTTTTTTATAATTAAAGTTTTCACAAGGGATCTTTGCGTTGAATTGCTTTGTAGTTGGCTGGGTTACACTGAACAAGCAGACACAAGTTTGTTGTAAAATAGAAGTCTTTTATTTTTCATTTTATAATTAAATCATTAAACAAGAGAAGCATTAGATATTCAAGAGAAGATATGTATATATTGTATAATTTCAAGCTATTCAGGTGTTAAGTCATGAACACATATTGATAGTTAATTTAACAAACATAGAAAGAATTACTGTGTATTAACAAATACAAATGAGTGTAAATAAAACATAATTTACATTCAATAATTTACATTCAATTAAGTCAATAATATATAAGAAAGTTGTTTTCTGTTAATTTCAGTTAGTACTTATATTTAACACAAAATTTATAGATAAAATAAGTACATAGTTTTTAATACCACAATATTAGAAATGAAAATATATAAAAATTCTTACCTGAACAAGCAGACACAAGTTTGTTGTAAAATAGAAGTCTGCCTGTTCAGTTTGAAGACTCTCAATATATACCAAAAAGGTAGACTAATAACTGTCACCTTGTCAAGA
>NW_026867124.1:0-12169 GCF_026571515.1 Ruditapes philippinarum | reverse complement strand
GTTGTTACACTTTAGTCATATTTAATTTACTGTTGTATTAAACTGTTATCTGTTGTCACAGTAAGTGTTTGTCAGAATAAGATTAAATAATAAATGAATAATAAAATGGACACTGTGTTTAGTTCTTCTAGGTGTTTGGACTTTACATCTCCTGGATGTTTCACCCCTGTACGTTTCACCCTCAAAACCCTGGTCTTTCATCTCCACTTTTTATAATATTATGGTATCTCTAAACAGTATTATAACCTGTTAGCACTATAGATATGCAATAGAACCATTTGGTATTGATTGTTGCAAGTGTTATAAAATACACATTACACACACAAAAAAACAGGAATAGGTCCGTTGCTATATCTCATGACATGTTCATTTTACATTACACCTTTCATGCAGCAAACTAAGTCTTCACAAAAGTAGTATGCAATCGTACCTATATTACATACGAATGTATGTAATATTTTTCTTGTTTATCTAACAACTAACTTCGAGTAACAGCTGAACTAACAGCAATTAAAAGCAGGTCATCATATCAGTGAAGAACTAAATATGAATACAATGCCAGACGGATGAGTTACACATCAATAATCACAGAAATACAACACTTGTGTCTGAAGACAAAGTAGAAACTTTACAAACCCAGCCAATATTAATGCATGCAGTGTAGTTATATCAACAATAATTTTGTTGAAACGTTTTACTGTAAAATCAAATCTTTCGTAATTTTGTGCATCAACAATTACATAAACACCTTTTTTAATTTAAATTACAAAACCTTGCAGTATTTAACATTTATAAGTACTATAGCCTACCGGAATAACGTATAAAATAAGTCAATAATGTCGTGAATAATCTTATGTGCTTACTTTACTGTCATTCTAAAAAATGGCTTGTTTTCTCGCCATACCACCCAACCCTTTTTCTGATTTTACAAAACAATGAAATTAAATTTAGTAAGTTAATATGTAACTCTTCTTACATTTTCAATATGTTAAGTTCAATACATGTAAATGATCTTAAAGGGATAGAAACAAGACGAATATTACGTATGTTGGTAACTCTGCTGTTTCATTTTAAGGTCTAGCAATAAAATGATTGGTCGCTTAAACTCCTCAAGGAGGCCGTTTAACAAGAAAATAAAGGCAAAATGACGTCATAAAATACACAATGAACATCATTTCAAATTATTAACATAAAGCATAATAATGATGAAGAACTAATATCTGAAAAATAGCAAACGGACAACATATCAATAACAAGCATACTAGCGTAAACTAAAACAAGATAAGTCTGTAAACACATGTATATTTGAACATTACATAAAAGAACTTTCTCTAGCAACTAAAGAAATAAACAAAATTATATGAACATTTTTATTTTGATACTTAATTTTTAACTTACGGTTATTGTTATAAATATTATGAAATATTAATTTTACTAGGCTTTCTTATCATATCTATGTGAAAATATGACGCTCATATTTCGTATATATTGTTTAACTCTATTCCATATAACATCACATCTGTTGAAATGTACTAAGTACGCAGATTTTGCGGAGTTAATGCTTTTGATATGTATTATTTTCATTGATCTAACAAGGTAACACGAGGAACATAAATATACCGTAAAATAGATCAGACACATATTCTCTTTCAAAAAAAGGAGGCCACGGTAAATTAATTCATATGCTTTAAAAAAAATAAATAAATACTTTTTAGCACTGAGCATGCTGCGGCAACTTATATTACCCGTGCCAACAGTGCTGACCAAGATTTGCCGGCACGTGCACGTGCGTATCGTCTAATCATGGTCTGCACTTTTCGCTCTTTAGTCAAAATATATTTTGATCCCCCCCCCCCATACATGATGAATGGTTTTGACCAGAAGAAAAGATGGACGAGTCTAATTTAGATATTTAGTGTGGTAAAGGTTAATGAAGTGTATCAATATAACGTAATTTTGTAATAATAGTAAATAATAAATATATCTCCATAAACTCAACAATATAAAACAAATATTTCCAAACCAATACCATTACTGACCAATCGATCATTTTCAAGATGCACTCTTTCCTTGCGTCTAGACTCAATTTATATGCTGGCAAATACGTCAGAGACAAAATTGATGGACAGTATATTTGACGATCATCTTGTTATTTATTACTTTGAGTGGAGACGAGCTTCTAAAATAGAGTTAACTTTCTCGGACATTGCCATCAGAAATGTTTGGTTTGGCAAAACCAATGGACAACATAATACTGTTTTTCTCATTGTATTTTGTTACCTTAGTAACGTTCGCCGTAAATATTATTAAATTCTTGTACCAGTTTAATATTCACGCAGACGGCATTATTATAAATAATTTATTATCCTTATTTTCCATTAAAATTGTTGTAATGTGCATTTCCTGGCGATTTAATTGAAGTTAAATTAAATTAAATTATAAAATTCTTGTACCAGTTTTATATAAACGCAGACAACATTATCATATGATAAGTTTTCCTCCTTATTTTCCATTACATTTGTTGTAATGTGTATTTCCTGTCGATTTAATGGAAGTTCTTAATATTTTTATATTGATAAATCAATGTTACCGAGATAAATTCAGTATCCGCTTACAAAATAATGCGGATTTCCTACAAGAAATGCGACAAACTTTTATTGACCGATATAATTACTTTTGCAGAAAATTTCACAATAAAGTGATTTTTATAAAAGCCATCTGGTTTCAATAGTTATACGACATTTAATGCTTAAAGAGATGTGTGAAGTTAGCGACCTAACGGCCTGACGGCCTAAGTTTGCAGCCTCCAGTTGTGATTGTTTTAGAACAGTATTATATATAGTCAGGTAAAAGACCAACCCCTAACTATTATTAATTCTTATTTCGAAATTAAAGGTTTAAAAAGTTATTTCTAACAGTCCGAATCCCAACCAATTATTTGTAACAGATCAACGTGTTACTTTTTTTCAAAAGTATTTTGGATATTACTTTGGTTTCCTCTTTTAGTAGGAAGCCTAAAAAGTAAGTTTTACTTTTTTTGCAGAATATTTACACATCAACACTATAAAGGTCATATGGTGACTTTCCAGCTTTAATGGTTGAGGGCAATCTCAGGTGTCCCTTGATACATTTTCAACTGAGTATAACTTTAAGCAAGCGGTATAGTTTCCTTATATGAAAGAGTCCAATGTCCTTTGCGCGATTCGAACCCACATCGGTTCGAAGTCAGCAGCCACCACAACTCGCTCGTTCACGGAGACTCCTTTTCAACATTAACGTCGAGCTTTGTTGTATTTCTAAAGGTTTTTCAAGGGCTAACCACCAGGTCAGGTCTCCACAACCATATATAGAGCTTTCATAAAACACTTCAGAAAGTAGAAAAAAAAATACTATAATGTCATAAAGTCATTAAAAAATAATGCGACTTTAAACTAAAGTAGGCAAGGCGCTACTTGACAAGTATAATTTTGTAATTACGATTGAATGATAAAGTACAGTAGATCAAAAAACAAAGTAATGTAAAAAGTGACGGAACACGCAACATATCTTGTATGATTATAATAGAAATGTAAAGAAATCACAGTCTAAATGATCGATAATTTGACTAAAATACTAATGGGAATTTTCTAGGGACACGCAGGTTATAATTTCAGATTTGAAATGTAAATTTTAGATTTTTTAAACGAAGATAAACTAGTCTACCTCTTCTATGGTGAGCCACGATTGAAAGACCGTTCCCAGAATTTGCTCTGCCTTATATATGACATATTCAAGTGTAAGTTGTCTCCCCTGACAACTCTTTTTGAGGCCCTACTGGGGTGTTATAATAAAAAATGTTAAGTTGTAAGATTTGAATAAAAGATTTAATCCTCTAGCGGATAAATCGAATATTATTCAAACATTACAACTTGGGAATAAAAGAAAAGAGAAATCAGTCTAAAGAACGTACTGGTATTTATTAACAAAAACGTGTTGGCATGAAAATGGCCATGGCTGGATAAAAGCATTTTAATTATTTAACCTATTGAAATGTCTATGTGTTTCGATTTAAGACTACTAAATGTCTTTACTATAACTGTTTTTGCCCCGGCAACGGTTGCAAAAACGTGGTAGCACATGCCAAAAAGCCCACAAGCAAAGTGAAACATTTGCCTGTGGGCTTCCGCCAAAGCGGGCTACCACAGCTACAATTTTGCCCTACCCAGCCATGGACGTGAATGTGTTGAGAGCGCCCGATATTGTATTCAATAAAACGTGGTTACCAAAGTCGACAGATGTGTGCCATCCGGCCTATACAACCTAGGGTTTTCCTTAATATAAGAATTCGAAAACCCAGCCAAACGCCGCCCCCGGCACTCTTCCGCACACAGCCCCGGGAAATCACCTAATGAAGTGTAATAGCGAACTCAATGTTTTCGGCCTTTTTTTTTTTTTTTTTTTTTTAATTAAATGAAATAAAATAGTTATTTCTTTATAAGAAAATAATTAAATATCATTGTATGAATAATTCCATACAAAAAAATAAAGTAAATACACAAGTTTACGCAGAAAATTTTTAAAAACATCAATTTTTTCACCTTAAACGGTTAAATAATGATAGAAAAATGGAAAAATATCTCGTAACTGTGTTATGTACTTCATTTGGTGTAATTCCCCAGAGCTAAAACGGCAACGTACCGGAAAACGGCGCCCAGCTAGGTCCTCGAAAAGGTCAATCAGGGTAACGAATATAATAACCCCCGAGTTTAATAACAAATGTACTGATACAACTATTTATACGCATGCGGGTTTTATTTGCAGTTTTGTTACATTGGACATATCTCCATGACCTTCTTGGTAATATCTGTAGTAACAGGCATTTTTTCCAGTAAAATCCTTGTTATAAAGTTTTTGATGTCCCATATGATTTCAACTGAAGGTCGATTTCCTAAATCGTTCCCGCCACAGTGTAATATCAAAACATTTTGCGCATTTTTAAACTCAAGCAAGTATTCTATCGTAGGTTTTAAATCAGAAACTTCCATGTCCCCCTGATATTCCCATATAACATTATAACCTAGAAATTTAAGTCCTCACTTCTGCGGCATGCTGTTTGAAAGGCATCCCTAATAAATGAAGAGCCTATAATCCAAACATCCGACATTTTACAGGCTGAAATAAGTTTAATTATATATTACCTATCCATTTAATATTTATAATTATCAAGTAATGTTATCAAAAAACATGTCAGGCACATAATGCCAACTAGGTGTTATAAATTATTAAAGACACATAATATCAGGCACATAATGCCAACTGGGTGTTATAATTATAAAAGACACATAATGTCAGGCACATAATGCCAACTGGGTGTTATAAATTATAAAAGACACATGTCAGGCACATAATGCCAACTGCTTGTTATACATTAACACATTCAAAAAACAATATCAGGCACATAATGCCAGGCACATAATGCCAATATATATAACATTTTTTTATTACAACAGCATAAATTTGCTCTTCTTAATACATTAATGTGTATTAAGACCCGGTAACGGTTTTCTTAATTACAAGTACGTACTTTATTTAAATAGCCAAAATTTCGGATCGCCGGCATTCACATTACAGCCATTTTGGCAGATCCTAAAAAATTAAGTTTTTTCCACGAAATACTATAAAATTATCGGATGTAGGATTTATAAGCGTAAGATCGCCAACGGACTCTGTATTTTATATCATTGATAGCACAAACCTCACGGAAACATATTAGAAATGCCCCGCCGATTCGAAAAGGAGTGTGCTTTAATTTTTTTTTTTTTTTTTTTTTTGACCTATCAAGTTCAAAGTTCTTTTTAATACTGAATTGAATTGAAAGGATGTTAAGGGACTTCCATCGAAATGGCAGAATAACGGCCCTTGCACGTTACTTCTAAAATGTAAGAACTCTTTCAGTTTTTCATAACAGAGTTTGGTCAGTTATCGGAATATTCAATAGAACATCCGACATATCTCTGGTCGTTTTTTGGACATCTAAAATACAGTCTAATGAGATTTTGATCGATCGTTACATCATCTACATTTAAAACTACCTTTTTTGATTTCTTTGAAGGCAATGCAAATTCGCTTATTTCTTAACAGACCTATGTAGGCAAGACAGAAAGCATCAGAAAAACATTAAACACTTCATATTGTGATCTGCAAGCGTTAGGTAGGGCTGATAAAAGCTGTATCAGTACACGGTGTTATTCGGGTGTCTTGTGTCATGCCCTTTTCGATAATCTAGGGAACCCTTCTAGCATACTATTGACTATGAATTGTTTTGTATTGTCAATCAAATTGTTTATTTATATTTAAATAACTTATTGTTGAAACGTGAACACCTACTGTTGAAATGAGTATTGACGTAAAAGAACATGTATGCAATATATTCCGTCTATATATAGTTCTAAATGGCAGTTATCTTACTTATCTACCCAATTTTTTTCTGTAAACATAACATTACCATTGAATTTTTCAAAAAAATGTTAGCCAAATATTGTGCATCTTCTTTCATGCATTGGTTGACTAATAAATATGGAACGGTTTCTTTACATACGACATGGCGCCATAAATAAAACGTCTTTTAAAGGCACGGCCACTGGGAATAGCTTTCGATATAAAATTAAATAGACCAACGACTGATTACAAGTAAGTGTTTGAGTCTAATCTTATTAAGTTTTCTCACCCAAACGAGACTGTTTTCGCTTTCCTTATTTTTCTAAAGGCACCTTAACCATTTGGTTGAATTGAATCAATTTCAAGACCCAGGTATTTGTTATAGTTATAACAAGTCCCATCCATTTTTCGAAACTTAGGGGACACCAAGTTTCATTGCAAAATTTTATCAAATGTTTGCATTAAATTTCAAAGCATTTATGATTTTTCAAAAGGATTTTTCTGCCATAAAAAATCATCTAGTACTGTAGGTGGACTGGTCAGTGTTAGTATTTGATTTTTGATTCTTTAGACACAAGTCATTGTTAAAAAACTTTTGAAAATTTTTCAAAATAAATCATGAACATGATTGCACCTTGTGGCAGCATTTTTATTGAATTCAATATCCCTCCTCGGTTTTTATACTCCTAATAAATCAAAATCACCTGACCATATAGGGCATAAAATTAAATGCAGAAGAAATGTCAGCTTTTGCCATAAAAGCAGAAACCCCTATTTCTTGAACTATTCTTTACTGTATTTTCTCGAATTGTTGAAATATTGAACATGGCAAAATTCAGGATCGATAAACTTCATTTATACTTTGCCTGGCTGAGTATGAAAGCTGAAAGCACCCGTTTTGTTTTGGTACGAGACCTACGGGATTTATTTTCTCAGATTAGTAATTGGCTTTTTTTTGAACGGGTCCTAGGATTCACCCAAGTATTAAATTTCGTCGTGGAAGCTTTTTACTTAATAAGCATTTTTTTGGATCAATTGCCGATTATGAGATTTTTTGGGGAAAAAAATAGGGATTCTTTTGTCCCCGTTATATTTCGTGAGTTTTAAAACCAGTGCTGAATCCTTTGTAAAATGATTTAATTTGGCATCATCCTTATTTGGGCATTGAAAGATGTTTATCAGCGAGAAACTATTATATTTAATTGGATGAAAACCCCAGGTCCCCATAGGCACTCTTTGGAGCTAGGCAATAATAAAATACATTTAACGCGGTGTAGAATTGCGCTGTTTGTTTATCTTGCATAACAGTGTATTGGAGGGTGGTTACAAAGCATTTTGATGCAAACGTGTTTGTAAGTACATGATCTATTTGTACAAAAGCATTTGTTAATTAACAGATTCGTAACATTTTTTGAATATTCAGCAAGTGCCGGCTAGTTCAAGGACTGCTATAGTACTTGCATTATTATCATTCCACAATTTCTGGAGTCAATATTTTGCCACTTTATACCCAAATCGATTAATTTTTTAAGCCTAAATTACCTATCATACTCGAACCATCCGACATTTCTTGATTCAAGTTGTGCCGCTAAAACGAATGTTTCGCACAGAATATTGTAATAGGTTTTGACTTATTCTTGGAATGTTTCATCAATGAAAAATACGCATGTTATACCAACGAATGCATCTGACCAAATTCTATATTTTTTTTTTTTTTTTTATTATTATTTGTTTCGGAATTTGCTCTTGGGTCACTCAATTATAAGTTCCCCGTCAACACAGTTTGAATTTTTGTTTATATTTTATATTTTTCTAACTATTTTTCTTTTGGCAACCAAGTTGTCGTAACTAAACCTACAAAATTGATTGCTCCATATTTTATCTCTAGTTACTGACAATACATGTGCGCCTAGCATTGATGCTACCGGAACAAGTAGTTTTAATCATGATATTTTTTAACTATCACCTTTATTTGTCTGGTGATTGAGATCAACATCCTACCGGAGGTCCGGATTGGTCATCCATTTCGTTTTCCTTCATAGGGCTCCTCCATACAGGTCTGTCAGCTGGAAGGCATGGCATGTAGAAAAACAGACGTCCGAATTTTCCTCCCTCTTTATTGACTTGCTGTTGGAGCGAAGTTTTTGTGTATGGCCACGTTGGTTGTCGATGGTTTTAACATTGTCGAAAAATAAAATAATTATTACATAAATAAATAATAATAAAATTATTATTATTATTATAATTTTTCTTTTATTTCCTACTTATATATATTTAGATTCCTAATTTACTCTTATCTTTAATTTTTCTTTAAAGCCTCGAATTTGAAATGACGTCATCAGGTATGAATGATGTCACGCGCGTGGATTTCAATGAGACTGATCATTTTCCCGTTGGAAAACCATGACCTGTCATAATCGAGCCATATATCTCAATATTGTTTTTTTTAACGGCTTCTATAGCTATGCTTCATTTATTCATTCATTAAGATAATGCTCTAGGATTTATAAGTATAGATCACGTTGCTGAACATTCATATAATATTAGAATCTATAAGTTTTTAAACTCAAGATCTAGATTTAAATCCAATCATTTTTATTTATTTACTAATTATTTCAAAGAAACTGATTGAGCTGTTGACATATATTTAAGGTGTAATCAAGGCATCCAAAATTTGATTTATTTTTTTAGGACAACTGATCCTTGAAAGTGACAACAGCTGGTCATTCACCACGTGTTATTAGATCTGGTCAAGTCTTTATCCTAATAAATACCCAATATTAAAAACAAATAATAATCGAGCAGAATATAAAATGTATTATAATTCTCCTGTAGCGATTCTAATAATATTTCGTTGATATTCAAGATTTGAATGTAAATTTGTATTATTTTTTAAACGAGATTATAAACTAGATCTACCTTCCTTCTATGGTAGAGCCACGATTGAAAGACCGTTCCAGAATTTGCTTGCCTTAATATGACACTATTTCAAGTGTAATGTTGTCTCCCCGAAAACCTCTTTTTTGAGCCCTACTTGGGGTGTTATAATAAAAATGATTAAGTTGTAAGATTTGAATAAAGATTTAATCCTTTCTAGCGGATAAATCGAATATTATTGACTGGAAACTGTTCTAAGAACAAGAATCACTTTTAAAATATATATATTAGAAGTATATATCGAAAGAGTTTAAATCTATTGTACCACACCTTTTAATCATTACAAATATATGAAAGCTTTTTATACGTTTCACACGCTTCTGTTGTTATTCTATAGTTTTAAGGAAACACTTTACAATATAAATGTGAATATAAATGTGTTAAATAACTGCTGACGTCCTTTGATGTATTTTATGACTTAGATCACGTTGCATGATAGAAGTTTCGCAAACGATAAAAGCCCATGATGAATGACTCATCGGGAAGCATACGAGAATTATATTGCATTACCATGCGACAGACGACCTAAATGACGAGAAAATTATCATCGACAAGGTAATTTTAAATTTCAAATTTCGGCTTACAAAGAACATACATTTTACTCTGCAATATTTCAAACAATATTTTCTGTCTGGAATCGGTGATATAACTTTCACTAGCTTTATTTAAGTAATATACAAAAAAAATGAAAAATCAACATTTCTCCAATCTAGGAAATATGCAGAATAAGTTTTAGTATACGATTCTAAAGAATTCATTTTTACATATCTAATTTCAGTCACTTATATATGTTTAAAATGAAGACAAATTTAGCAAAGCATTACCTAAATTTGTACGTTAATGAAGACCAGGAGCATTACGACGTTACCGCTTTCCACGCGTTATGTTATTTAATTGATTTTCATTTTTTTATAATTATATAACCAACGTTTAGATCCTATCACATTTACATATTGTTGCAAATGGTTACCAAAACAACGAGGCATTTATCTTAAAAACATGCAACAGTTGTCAAAGTACTGTATGGACAAGATGTTCCTTCCATGAAGAGGATGTTTCCGGTGGACTAGAATTTACACTATTACGTAGAATAATGTGTAAACAAATTAATTTAATACATCATATAGATAAAAAAAAAACATTTATCGTATGTTACACACGTATGTTTCACACACTGTAAGTGTTTAAAAATGTAAACATACATGTATATGCCTCTTGTCACCATAATAATAATTATGGTTTCTAGATCTATTAGGTAACACCTAGTATTAAACTAAATTGAAGCTATTTTTTCATGTAGAAAGCATTGCCTGAAGAAGCATAACATACTGGCGGCAGATGTATCGACCCATGCGACCTTTGCAGACCAATACCAACCGGTAAATCCATACTGTTTGATCATAGTCTGCACTTTAGTTAGTACAGTTTTTGAAATCCCCCCTAAAATGAGGAATGGACTTGTCCAGATTGCAAGACTGTCGACCTTTTGTCAAGACTGCAAGAGTGACAAGTCCATTTAAGATATTTAGGGTGGCAAGGGTTAACCCGTGTTGTATATAATTTAACATTATAGGAACTAGTGATATTTCAAGCAAAGTACATGTAACATTCTCTTCGAAACTTTAAACCACATGACAATACGTAAATCGTATTTCAATAAAAAATGTTAAACGGTCCTTTCATTATGTAATTTTAAACCAATTTTTAATTTTAAAATGTGCAATATATTAAGGTCTCCTTTTCCGCCTTCCCAATTGCTATAAAAGTTTTTTTTTGTCACCTTTTTAGCATCACCATGGATTAGTCTTCACACTAGTGATATATTTGATATTTTTTTAGTAACCTAAATATATAAACCCCATTTTCCAATTACATGTATGTATGTTTAAAAACAAGTAAAAAAATTTTAACTTTCCCCTTTGTTTTTCTAAATAAAATCGGCGTTTTCCCTTGAATGAATTTGCGCGAACTCGCATAGCCGCAAATTAGGCAATTAGCGAAAAACATGAATACAGGAATCACTGGTTTTTTTGCGAATAACGAAATGGTCGGGATTAAATTTTCCTATTTCCATCAGTTTATTACTACAAACATTGACTTCAAAAATTGGCAAAAGATAATTGAAAAAAAAACCCTCAAAAAATTTTTTTAAATCGTTTTTTGTGCTATTTACCCATTTATAAAAGTTTTCCCTTTTTTTTGGGTTGATTTAAATAAAACGGGGGAACCCTTTACTTTCTTCTTCTGTTCTTTGGGAATTAGTACAGAAAAGAATTAAGTATTTTTATGGAAATCAAAAAACCACATTTTTGTTGCCTTTTATTACAAATATTTCACATCAGAGCCTGTACTATTAAAAATAAGTTCTAACATTTCTTTTAAAACTAGTCTTGAGACATTATCATACATGAAAATTTCCCCTTTAAAAAGAAGAAAAATCATTTCCCCAGAAAAATTCCTTTTCCCTAAACTATGTTTCTAAGTAATAAATAGAAGGGATTTTTGGGTTTAACTGTTTGTGAATTATTTATTGTGACTCATAAAGAACAAGCTTTTGTGTTTATTCATTCCTTTGCTATCACTTTGTGTCTATTACTTCAGAGAGAACAAATTTTCTGACTTGAATTGAACCATACAAACACTAAATGCAATTTTCTTTAGTATTCAATCATAAAAAATAAAAAAAGTACATGTCAAAGAACAAAAATTTTTCTTTTTGTTCACAACACCTACTGAAAAAATCCAATTATTCAAAATAAACATTCAATCAATCATAAAAAAAACCCCCTAAAATTGATATATTTTTTAAAGAAAA
>NW_026867123.1:0-11976 GCF_026571515.1 Ruditapes philippinarum | reverse complement strand
TCTCCCAGTGCAGTTAATTCTGAAAGTATCATTGCGTAAACTGATCAAAGACTTGAAGGACAAAGGTTATGGAAAAGAAATAATGATGTGCAGTGTTGTTGCACATTAGCTCACCAATCTGCACCTAGAGAACATTGTATGGGAGTTCATATAGAAAAAATGCTAGCATTCAATGAATGCTCTAGAAATCCCTTAGATAAAATGTCTTTGTTACCATAATATGCTGAATGGTACACTTTAAATGCATTTGAACACACGAAACAATTTCAAAGAAAAGAAAAACAACGCGACAGATGAAGTAAAAATGCAGACTGAATTTGGTTGCATTTTTATTATTGTTTGACGTACAACAAATGATCTCGAATCATTCAGCAGAATTAAAATCAATTGAAATCAGAAGAGTCATAAATAAAAACATACATATAATAACAAAACCACGTACATTTGTAACCATTAATTATGCAGTAGTGAATTAACTGTGACAATAAAATTAATGTTTAAAAAAAGAAGAAACCTATCTTATCAAAATATGTAGGATTATGAGGTGTGTCATAAAAGTTTTGTTTAATATGTATTGAGTTTATTCATAGGTTTCTTGCTTTGAAGTACATTATGTGCTTTTATGTTTTTGTCTTTAATACATTTTTAGAAAGAGATACATTTCGAACATCTTGAATAAAAGTTTTTTACTATATATAATCTCATATTGGTTATAAATATTGATCCAACATGTAATTTCATCGATCCATCTGTAGTGAGTGGATCCTTCACATGTTCTTATTACTCTCTTTTGTGTATTGTAAATGTTTTCCTAGCAATTTTATTAGTGCTTGTTATTGTTGGGGTTAATAAAACTATTATTATTATAGATATTCCACTTACTCCAAAGATACAACTTCTAGCTATTATAAAGGTTTATGTAAACTGCACACCAGACATGATATAAAGACATATTTCCACCAACAGTAGACGCTTGTTTATTTCTAGCCACTTAGATGTAATAAAGCAGTAAAAAATCAACTTTGTCAATATTCCACGTGTTGATAGCTTGATATTCTGTACTCATATAATTGTATATCTTGTTAGATTTGCTCAATGGTTAAAGATGTGTTATGTTAACTCATAATGGTATTTCGTGTCTTGTAATATTTGCTTAATGCAATATGAATCGTTAAATTTACCGCCAGCATTGTATATTTGTCTAGCAGAACATAAAACGTTAGTGAGAGGGTCTGTAAATATTTTGGAACGAACTTTTGAACTCAATAATGACCGGATTGTTGCATTTCTGAAATAATAGTACACATAGCTTTATTTTGGAACATATGATATCCAAACCTGGAACCCTTTGTTAATCCTTACCTTGCCAGTGGCTGCTGTTTTTACCCATGCGTTTAGACTTCAACCGTGCCGATGGACAAACAAATGTAAAATAAAAACATAAATTGTGATTGCGAGATTATTTTTCAGGCAAGAGCAGGTAATTAAGAGAGCCACATACATTTACGTTTAGACAGCTATCTGGATAGGGTACTCACATGGAGGCATCCAAAATATATGGCGGAATTGGTACCTACGGCGGTAGTTATTGGTGCGGCACCACTATTTTTCACATTCATATTAAGACTTTGGACGTACACATCTAACATTGACCTTGAAAACTAGAGACATGATTCATACACGTAACAAAAATTGTCATTATGTCCAAAATATTTCAGGGGTTTTGAGGAAAGTACATATGTCATGGTGCGTGGGAGCTTGGAGTTAAAACGTCTTCCTTTGAACACGTTTTACATTTTTCGTTTAACAGTGTAATATGAAATATTAGTAACTTAAAGATAAAATACATTTCAGACCCACCTAAAAATAAGTTAGATAGTTTTGGAGCAAATTTCATATATGAGTATATGTAAACGTACTCTTTTCACTATGTTGCAATACAAACGTTACTAACTCTCAGTTACTTTCCTGTTGTTTTATACAATTTTCGGTTTCATTTCTGAGCTAATTCGTGTCGTCCGCATTCTCACATGTGTACATTTACGCTGCATGTACTTGTATGTACTGATTACTCATTTAAAAAAAATCGGACCATCTGCGATAACAACATTTCACTATTACGTCAAAGTAAAGACATGATGTCGTCCAACATGGTAAAAAAATTGAATTTAATAACTATCATTTGGAACATTTGTATGCAAATACAATGAATTAGCCCAAATGCCAACGCCATTCATTTATCCATTTTCGAAATACTTTAAATAATGTGTTTCCAAAACATGGGGTTATTTAATTAAATATTGAAGTATGTAATTTGTTCACAAAAAGTGCCGTTGAGGAGCTGACTTCTCCGTTTTGCACAATCATTAAAGAAAAGACCTTAACATGAACTTGACATGATTTGAAGAATCATATTTCTAAATCATAGATATCTCTACTAGCAATGTCAAAGATTTGCAAGTTATCCATTGTCAGCTTATCCAAATATCTGCTTTACTTTTGACAGTCTTGAACTAGTGTAATAATATTTACAATAATATTTTTTAAATAAATACAATAAAAATAAAAATGATCACTGATTTCGGACAACAGCGTAAAATATAAAACATCTACCTACACAGAAACTTAGTTATTAAATGCATGCGTTTCAAAGCATGATACATTCTTGCATGTGTTGTGTTCTAAATGGTAAGTATTCAAGTAAATTTCGGATGTAGCAAAATAACATTCTTACTTAGAATTTCAATTACATTAGGTTGATGTTATTTCGCTGTTAGTAAAGTAACTATAATTCATTTTATCCAGAGAAAAATGGCATGGTATATAGTATGATATGATGGTTAATAATTATCTTAAGTCACTCAAACACTAATAGTTGATTAATGACATTTTGTAACCAATCACTATCTACAGCATAAATTTATTACAATCAATTTTCCTAAACTGTTTTTTTTTTTTGGAATATCTTATTACGTGCATTGACAAATTAATTTGAATACTAAATGGAGTAAAAGGAATTTTGATTTCAATCAAGCAAAGCTATAATTTTTATTATGTATTAAGTCCTGCACATAGACAAGTGAACGCTTATTTTTTCTATTACAAAAGTACATTAGTGTTACATCAAACAAACATTTGAATATTATGCATATTTTGGTAACTTTGGTTTATAACTTCGGTAAACAAATTTCAACACATACCATTTTTCAATTTAATTTCTTTTTTTTTTTCAATCATCTGTACATAGCTTATGTTATAAGTTACGAAATAATCCCAAGAGCTATAATTCGTATCCATAAATTGTTGAAATATATTCAACGTTCAATGTTTAAATATTAGCGTATTACGAAGCAAATCAAGTCATCAGGGAGTCTTACACAAAATATATATCCACATTTTCTTAATATTTATGTTGAAATATACCATAAGTTTAACAGAAAATAAAACATTAAATCGTATCCTGAAAATCTACAGGGGCGTGTAAATACCCTTGTAAAGTCCTCATAAATATGACGCACAAACAATATTACGGTGCTCTTAGATACAACATAAATACGATTGCATATACATCATGTACATGTGTATTGATTCAGTGCATTTTATGTAACCAAATTATTCAAATTTGCTATCAACGTATATAAAATAGCGAAAATGAATACCGGAGAACGTGTGACATTAAAGATGGGCGACTTACTTATTAATTACACGAAAATTATACAATAACAATACAAATATAACAACGCTGTTATAACATTTCCTATTTCAATTTATATCTGTATCATAATAACAATAAAATCGGCATGTAACTACAACGCATTAGACACAATTGTTTTTTAATTTGGAGATTGAGACTTTACTTTATAGAAAGAAATTTAAACTACGTTCTAAATAACAATATCCTTAATGTATTATAGTTTATTCCGATATAATACATATAATAATGTACACATATAATCACTTGTAAAACTAACCATTGACACAAGTAAGTGCATAGTGTCAAAACAAGGACGAGGAGAAATTAATCGTGTTTAAACAATTATGAATTAAATAAACAAATTATACAAAACCAATATACAAATTGGAAAGAGTTTTAAAAAATACCTTTAATTGGTTTATAACGTTCGGAAATATCTTATTAAATAATTATTATACATGATGTAATCGTACAAATAGCCCCTTTAGTAGGAATAATACAATGTTAAGTGTACTCTAATGAAAGGGACCATCTGGAAAGTCCCAAACTGGACTCGGTCCGTCGAAGCAACGTCGGAACATAATAAATATTATTGATGCTTTAAAAGTTAACAATCTAAGATTAAAATATCATATAACTAAAACCGCATGGAAGTGAAATAACTTTTTGAACATGCGTTTTACAGTATATAACACTCATATATAATAATTCTGTCATAAATGTTGCACATTTTTCAAATGCTCATAAGAGATAAAACGCGTTTCGCCAACAAATGAGAAGCACGAAATATAAAGGATACGTAAACTAAAGGATTTATTGTTACAGAAAGGAAATGCAACTGTCCAATAGCTCGTAGAACTGTCTGACATGTGTAGAAATAATGTGTACACCATGTAGTGATAATGGACAATGACATTGTAACTACTAACGCTTAGCCAGACGTTGAACTTGATGCCAGAATAAATCTATTTTGATTTTTCATAAATTATAGGAACCGGTTCCTTTTTGCCACGCTAGTTTTTTGTCGGGAGGGGATGGCGGGCAAATTCAACGCATATTTGTATCTACTGTTTTAAATTGTTATTTCATAAAAAAAGTTTTTGATTAAAGGTTTAGTTTTTTCTATGTTAACCATTCCTTGCAAAATTTTCAATCGCTGTGACAAATAAGACATTGAAAAATGTATAAAATGTTTTAGATTTTACCCTTAGAAAACCTAAGAATTCAAAGTTATGTTTTTATCAAACACGCAAATCTTTGTAAATTTGCCATGATTGCCAATCACGAAGTTCTTGCATCATGCAAAGATATTTTACATAATGCGCACAAATATGCATGCCATTCAAATGCCTCTTCGAACAATGCATTCGTTTAATGTCAATGCCATCAATTAAATTTTACAGGTTATTTATTAAGTTCTATGTCTAAATAGTTCAAGGTGTAAGTAGATCTACCTGCGTGTTTCGGGTTAAAATCCTTATACCCATCAATTAAGTCTTAAAGGTCCATCGTGTCTCAGAAATGCTATCCTTTTTATTTCTCAGATTTATACCTTGGTACAGAGCCAAGAAACATACTAATGTGATATATATATATGAACTATTTGTTGCAGTTTTGTTCTGTTGGCAATTGGTATAATTATAGTAAAAAAGTATTTTTTATGGGAGTCTTATACTAATTTATTTACATTTTTCTACGCGGCATTTTCAGTGCGATTTTTTTCAGTTGTAAAACATCTTATATGCTCTTAATCCATTATTTAAACTATTAATCACATGTTTCGCGTTTAAAAAAAATAAAGATAAAGATATCGATTTCTTAGGCATAATGTGCCTTTAAAGATTTGTCAGATAAGCGACATTGTTCATAGCCTGGCAACAGAAATTTTGGAGAAATAACTTTCATGTGTTTATTCATAGTTTTATTGTAACATGCAACTAAGATTAACAAGGATCAATCCACTTATTATTTGATGACATTTATTATTGACAATATTTTTCTTAATATGTTGCTGATAAAATGACAATTATGTTGGAAAAACAGCCTTTTGGAAAGCGCTTCATTGTTTTCATGTTCTAGATATATATTAACTGTATGTATAAATATATGCATTATTCAAATATAATTTCCAGTTCTTGAATTCGTGAATACGATATTTAATTTTTTGTCTTATTTGTTTACCTCTACAATCAGTCTTCGTCTGCAGTGGGCATTGTTAATTTCCTTATCATTTAGGAATTGTGTGATATAATTCTATAAAAATGTAAAAAGAAGATAAAGTTAGTTGCAAAATGATGAGTTGATAAGGAAAAATTCTAATACAAAGTTGTGTCTTATTATGCAAATTGGATATAAAATATAATAAATTCTGAAGTCTGTAAATGTAACTTGCAATTTTATTTCCTTTGAATCGAACTTTGTCTCCGGAACATTTTACAGACAGTCTTGTTATTATATGATTTACGTTTTTTGTCAGTTTTTTAGCATCATGCTCTAAAACCATTATTTAAAAACTTTTCAACCCATGTTTGTCCTTTCTAAAATAGAAAAGGGGTATTTTGTAAGACATTATATGTCTTAAATGGCCTGCATTTAGCGTATTACTAACATAATAACACAACATGAAATTTGAAATACTTTATTATTTTTTCAAGATGCAGTATTTAGATATTTACAAAGGGCATAGTTCTGAAAGAAATATTTTTGGATTAATGCCCATTTTTAACTAAGAATTTTTAACAAACGAGCGTATATCCTCATGCGGTTCTCTTGTTTGTAAATATTGTATTGTCTTGATATACTCCTCGTTCACGGCAATGTTAATATTTAAATGTTAGGATATTTGCACTTATATATTAATACAAATATATTTATCAAAAATTGTATATTATCGTTATTTCTATTGTTCGTTTAAACCCGCATTAAAGTGACATTAAGCTCATTTGTTTTTCGCTATCAAATATAACTGAATAAACTTTAAAATTCAAAAAAGTAAATACAATTATAATCTTTACTGACCAAAAAAGCTAATAAAACGATAAATATAAAAACTGCGTAAAATATAAAAAAAGGTCTGACCCACCATTTTGTAAATTGAACATCGAAGGTACGATCGGAAAGATAGTTTCAGATTGTGTCTGTGAGTATTATGAGTTATTGATTAGACAATAGCACATAAAAACTAAATGCATTAATCAGAATAATTTGTCACAAAGTAAATTAAACATATACACGGCGGTTTGTTGACTTCCAGCTAAAAGACTAAATCACAGTCACTATACTAAATGCCAAAAGGAAGCAAAGAATGGTTCAGATATATGGCCAATGAGTAAATATTTGGAAACCGTCGTATATAACTAAAAAAATGAAACACAATTTTAGAAATAAACATAATGTAACAGTTATTTGTTGGATTTATAGATCTTTATATTGTATTTTTAAATGAACTCCACTGATGTCCAAAAGCCTAGAAAACATGAAATTTCTTTCTTTGATCAACTGTTGATCTAAATACACAAAGATGTCTTATAGACAATTAAGAAATATAGTCAGGAAGGTATTGAAAATCTTTATTAGTCCCCTACCGGTTTACCGGAGGGGACTTTAGGTTTACCCTCCGTCCGTCTGTCTGTCCGTCCGTCCGTCCGTCCGTCCGTCTGTCTGTCAGTCTGTCAGTCCGTCCGTCCACAAAACTGGATCCCGCGATAACTCGAAAAGTACTGAAAATATTTTTATGAAACTTGGTATATGGATAGATGGCAGTATGGAGATTATGCACGTCTTTTTCTTTTCTTCCTATGCTAAAAATTCTGGCTGTCAGTCCGTCAGTCCGTCCGTCCACAAAACTGGATCCCGCGATAACTTGAAAAGTACTGAAAATATTTTTATGAAACTTGGTATATGGATAGATGGCAGTATGGAAATTATGCACGTCTTTTTCTTTTCTTCCTATGTTAAAAATTCTGGTTGCTATGGCAACAAATAGGCTGAAAATATGGCAAATTTTACACATAAACTTGATCCAGTGATAACGCAAAAAGTACTGGAAATATTTTTATGAAACTTGACATATGGGTAGATGGCAGTCTTGAGATTATGCACGTCTTTTTTTTTCTTCCTATGTTGAAAATTCTGGTTACTATGGCAACAAATAGGCTGAAAATATGGCAAATTTTACACATAAACTGGATCCAGTGATAACGCAAAAAGTACTGGAAATGTTTTTATGAAACTTGACATATGGGTAGATGGCAGTCTTGAGGTTATGCACGTCTTTTTCTTCTCTTCCTATGTTGAAAATTCTGGTTTCTATGGCAACACATAGACTGAAAATATGGCAAATTTTACACATAAACTGAATCCAGTGATAACTCAAAAAGTACTGGAAATATTTTTATGAAACTTGACATATGGGTAAATAGCAGTCTTGAGATTATGCATGTCTTATCTGTTCTTCCTATTTTGAAAAAATATCAGTTGCCTTGGCAACAAATAGGCTTAAAACATGGCAAATATAACAATATGTTTGATGAAATTGCATCTTTAATTCAAGAGTTATCTCCTCTTTAAGAATTTTGCTTTTAAAATGTTATATTTTGGTAACAGGGATGTTTCAAATATTAACTTTAGAGTGTCCTTCAATCCGTCTGTCTGTCTGTTCATAAAAACTGTTTCCTATGATCACTTTTAAAGAACTTTTCCAACAAATTTACTTAAAATAGAGAAAAATTGAAACATTATTGAATGGCCAATGGCCCTTCAGAATGTTGATGGGGTTCTAACCGGTATGGGACTTATGGATTGCTTGCAATACTATGATAATTGCTTGTATTATGCAATTATTTGCCCAATTCGAGTTAAAAGCGTCACAACGTTGTCTTATTTTTCAAAACTGAGTCTTTTTTGCATTTAAAAAGCGGACTGGGCGAATGGTCTGAAATTTTGCACACAAGTTATTTGGTCTAGACTTACATCAATTTATTTCAAGTCCCGTCATGTCGAAAAACCTCAGTGGAATTATTTTAATCTTAAAACCCTTGAATGATGATAATTTCCCAAAGCTGCAAGGCCAAATTTCAGAGAGTAAAACGAAAGTGCGGTAAAATCGACTTTTATTTAATAAGGCTTATACTTTTTTAAGAATAAATGTTATAACTTCAATGATATGGACACATCTGCGGATGTTCCCAAATTGAATTCTTACCATCTTATTAAAATATTAAATATTGATTAGCCCGTGCCAGGGAGGCGCGGACGGTAATTAGCGCTTTTTAATACCGTATATGAACAGACTCAGTCAAACCGAGTTTGCAATATTTTCTATTATGCCGGTTTGTACTTCCTTATTTCTCTCTATTCTTGCCACAAATTCATCAAAGCTTTTTGTCTCAACATATAAACAAAAGATAAAAGATATAAGACAAAGCGGTCCAGCACCTTACCCATCAATTGTTTTTTTAAATGTTTCTGGCTGTCCAAGCCACTTATGTAAACTCCCCGTACTACCGTCTAAATGTCTCACCTAAGGAACAACTGTCACAGTAAATAATACGGCAGACAGATAAAAAGGATGATAAACGGTTATAATATATTCTTGTTATGGATCGAATGGTTTATGTTGAAACCATTTGAATAATAATCAAATAATCTATGATTGTCAAATGGTAACTCAGCATAACTTTTTATACATTATTATGAGCATTATACAACATTATAAGTAAAGTCAATGGTCCAAAAAATAATTTCATAAATGAACCAGTATCAAGCATTATTTAGCCGAAGCTTATTATAGTGATAGAAGATATTAGGATGCACAGACACTTTAGTTTATCAATATAAACGGCTGTTTAAACAACATAACTTTTACTCCATACAATTTTATTTTAAAATTATGACTTTTTGAATTAAATTCTAACGTTTATTTTCCAATGAAACATGGTTTTAATTTAGAAATATTTATTGTATTATCTATATGTATTTCACATATCTTTTCTGTGCTAGTTATGTCAATAATTGTTATAATAATAATATCATTATAAGTCAATTTTATATGAAGACATATTACATCTTCTTGTCACATATTCTTTCAAGCTCTTAATTTAAAGGGATACACAAAATTGGAAAAAGTTTTCCAGAACCTGATGTTAAACCTATTTAGCTTACATAATAATTTATGGAAACTTCTCACACTTTAGTCTACACTGCTCGCTTGAGCAACAGCTGTCGACGTAAATAAAATGGCAAACAAAACAAAATAGACAAAATGTAATATTGTTGTTACGTAATGAACGGTTATGGCACAAGCTTCGGAAAAATGATCATATAATTTTCCAATACCAATTTTGTAGACTGTGAGAGTGTTTATATATCTTAATATAGCCTATATGTTATATCATAACGAAATCTTAGTATTATACTATATTTTATAAACATAATAATGGTCTAAGAATCAATTTAATAAATGGTCCAATATAAATCTGCGTTTTGTAAAACTGATTATTATTGGATGCACGTTTTTGAAATTAATTTATTTATCCTAAGCACATTAGATTCTTATGTCATTTGGTTTTTGAAATGCACCCCCCCCCCCCCCCGAACAAATACCTCGACTTTGGATTAACTTCAGTCTTTTTTTTATTTTTTTCACCAACAACTATTACACTGACTTGTGTTTAGAGAATATTTTGTTTAAAGCACAATCTATATAATGCAGTGCAAAAGATATTAGCACTAAATGATCAAAAGTGTCTTGAAATGTTCAAGCCCATTTATATTCCTTTTTGTTATTACTTTCTTTCAAAAGCAAAGCCGATATACATCCTTTTCAACCAACAAACACCTAATTACAAAAAGTTATCTTTGAATCAACACAAGTTGAAAGAGTTGAATACGATGAATTTAAAAATAAATCGAATAGTAATAATTAAATGTATGGCTCTTTCCTATAAAGCTATACATTAACGTTAACTTAACATGTACAAATGCATTTCATACTAAAAGGTAAACCTCCGAGTCCAGAGAATGATAAATGTATCATTGCGAAAGCGTATCAAAGATTTGTAGGACAAATATTATGGAAAAGAAATATTCATGTGAAGTGATGTATGCAAACAGGAAATCAAATAAAGTCTCTAAAAAGACAGTTGTAGATCAATTTTGATAATGTAAGACTGTCCAATTATTTGTCGTTTTAGAAAAGTTACACACCAATTCACGATTGTGCTCTTAGAGAAGAATATATGGGAGTTCATATTGATAAAAATGCAAGCATTCAATGAATGCTCTAGAAATACCTTGGATGAAATGTCTTTGTTATCATATATGCTGAATGGTACACTTTACATGCTTTTGAACACAAGAAACTATTTCAAAGAAAGGAAAGACAACGCGGGAGATGAAGAAAAAAATTGCAGATTGACTTTGTTTGCATTTTTATTATTGTTTGACGTACAAGCAATATGTCTGATATCATTAAGAAGTAAAAATACATTTTGAAATCAATTGAAATCAGTAGCGTCGTTTAATAAAAATATACACATAGTCGTAAATAAAAATATACATATTATAACAGAAACAAGTACAGTTGTAACCATGAATTATGAAATAGAGAATTAACTATTTGACTTCAGGTGTCGGCGGCAATATAATCGATTAAGTCTTTAAAATAGAAGGAACCTCCTTACCAATAGCTGAAATAGAAATCAGTAGTATCATTAGGTGTCATCATAAAACTGTTATTAATGTACATTGCATTTATTTTGTTCATTCATATTTTTCAGTTCTTTGAACTATGTGCATACATGGCTTTTTTAGAAAGAAATACATTTCGAACACCTTTAATAAAAGTATTTTACAATGATATTACCTCATACTGGATATCAATGATTTATTTTCGTACTCCTTGCTTTTATTTGTATTTACATAATGATCTAATATATATTTCCATCGATCTTTCTGAGTGGATCCTTTACATGTTACGTTTAAACTTATCACATTGGTGTATTGTAAATGCTTTCCTGGCAATTTTATTAATGCTTTGTATAGTTAGGCTAAATTAAACTATAAAAGACAATCCACACAATGCACACATACAACGTGTAGCCATTTTAAGGTTACCGGACATATACATAGGAATGTTTCATCAAACAGAAGACGCTGGTTAATTACTAGCCACTTGAATGTAATAAAGCAGTTAAGAAAATCATCTCAATATTCCACATGTTGATAGCTTGATATTCTGTATAATTTTATATTTTGAAATATGTGCTAAATGGCTAAAGAGT
>NW_026867122.1:0-12681 GCF_026571515.1 Ruditapes philippinarum | reverse complement strand
CCCTCTTTATGTGTATTTTTATTACTTAATTATTAGATTTGTCGATTTAATTTGATGGCGCTTGTGTGATTTTAACTCGTAATTTTTTTATCTGTTAGCAGTGTTAGCACTGTTAGCAACCCTTTCGGTGCCTCTTTGTTAGCATTTTGTTAGAAACTCACAAGTTTCAAATATTGTTAGCAAACCGTTAGCAAACTGTTAGCAATACGTATATAAAAGGCAGATTTTTGTTAGCAGCGAGGACTCCGCAACTGAGAACCTCAGTATTCATTAGAGTAGAATATTATTTTACATTGAAAAGTAACTTTATTTTATTTTTTCTGTACAAAATTTACTTAAATAAGCTTTAATAAGAATTTAATAATTATTTTATTTTTACATTAGAACTATTGTCAGAAATAAAACTTAAGTCAATATTCTATGCCGGAAAAGTTTTGCAATAGTAATTAGCATATATTTTTCTAGGTGAATTAGTATCTATATTAAAAGAGAGTTAAATTAATTCTATTTTGTTTAATATTTTCCATTTTAAAGTTTAAGTATTAATATATCTAAAACTGTTTATTTATTGTTTATAACACAAGCGCCAGCCCCAATCTGAGTCATATCTTAACGTTAATTTTGTAAGCACGATCGTATATTGAAATTCGAGATATTTCATATTATTGTTGTCGGATTTTACAAATGCGCAAGGTTGATTGTTAAGGGCTTACATAAATAAATTTAAATAGTTAAACTTGAACATTCTTACGTCATTTGTTTATTTTACTTAAAGTTCCATAAAGTTATTTAATTTACTGCGGAGTCCAAAATGTGTCGTCTGATGTCCGTCAGTCCGTTTTTCTGAGTCGCATAAAAGCTGAAAGTTGCTTAATTGGTACCAGCAAATGAGTCTTGCATAGGCTTATTAATTTTAAGTGCTTTATTAATAAGCATTTGTTTGTGATCGCATCCTGTCTGTAAGTGTCTGATTATCAAGCATTATTCAAAGTAGGCATATTTAAATAATGCATATACGATACAGCATATGTCTATGTCTGTGGTGTGAATTATTATTATTGCATAAGCAAAATAACACAAGGCTGTTATAAAGCTGACTTATTTTACAAAAGTACATGAACAGATTGCATAGAGAAGCGGCCTTAAGTAATAAAACATATAACACTCTACAGCAGTTATTAAAGAGCCATCCGCACGGGACGCAACAATATTACGTAAACCAAAAATGTCAAAAGTAAAACAACACATCTGTGTAACGCTCATATACCTCTTGAGGTCGGTCAGGAGAGAGACAGTTTTCGCATTATATACCATCATGTACTTGACTTGGACAACCCAGTGCTTTAAAATGTTTCTCCAGCAACAGAATTATCACCTACGTACTAAGCTAAGCACAAAATCTGATTATAAGGAGATTTTATTTTAAGCATGCATTAACCATTGACCTTACGCGAAGATAATCTGAACTGCTTTTTGAACGACGTCGACAAACCATTACATTTTTAAAGTAATGATACTAGTCAAAATCAATACAAAAGTAAAACTGAAAAATATTCAATGTTTTAATGCACATATATTTATCGACATTACCCGATTGCCTTAAAAACAGATACAACATATTATAAGTAAAAAAATGGTCGATGCGTTTTAAATTCGTTTAAAATTTCCGGAATGTAACGAAGTTCGACATATTTAACTTAAATGCGTGAAAAATATAGGTACAGTGCTCCCTGATCTTACCTGAAAAACAAAAGCTTGGCCGCCGATTCAGTAAGAAACAAGAAGTATTTATATATTAGACACTTATTGAACATTATAAAGTAAGTACCCTGATAAGTTCTGATATTGTTCTTTGTATTTTGGACAAAATCTAAAACTCAGATTTGTGTAAAGTAAGTTCTTACGTAAAATAAACGTTCACTAGAAAACGTAATGAGATCTGAATGCAAGAAGTATTTTTAAACAGAATTTAAATATCTGAGGAATTTATTTTTATTATTTGACGTTAATACAGAAATAATTACCCTTCTCTTGTTCTGATTTGGCTTTTTTTTTGGCAATAAATCTTAAAAAAGACATTTAAAACATAGTGTGCTAAACTTTTATAATTAATCAAAATTTGACTTTGGAAAGCTTCATTCAAAGAAGTATATGGAATTTCAAAATAAAGTTTTAAAATATGTGAAACTGACAGTATATGGCAACAACAACAATCACTTTTATTTTCCAGTCAGTTTACAATAGTAACAACATGACATATAATCAATATAAGTTTCAAACAGTATGTGGGTTTATCTTAGAACTAAGTATGATTTTTTTCAGGGGGACAGTAAAATATATTATGAAATAAAAAAAGGAAAATTATGCATAAATATTTATATATGGCATTGTCATATTGACTTAGACAATTACGACAAAATTACTGTGGCTTGTATAAAAAGCCTCTTTTCTGAATAAAATTACCGTGGGATTTTTTACTATAATCTATAAATACAATGCGTTTTTCTATAGTTGATACGATGGCACGATTTCCATGATATTGCGCTTGTTGATTAATTATAATTTATAGTACAGTCTTGTTTGGAAGTCACGTGCAATGTTTGTTGCGATTTGATTAGTTAGGACATATAAAAAAAATAAAAAGGTCATGTTTTGGACAAAACTGGTTTCATTGACTGGATGTATATCGATTGAGATTTTAAATTCTAACCGGATTTACTAGCTTTGCAACTTGAGAGGTTTGTTTTCAGTAGATTACCTTTTGAATGTATTCATAATCTCGCGTACAAAGCAGGCGATATTAATCAGTAACTTTCTTGAAGTTGAACACATTAGGGATGAAAACTTGATAATATTTGGTGGAGTATAATAATATTTCGGAATGAATTTTGTTCTTAACGCTTGAAAAAAGGACATTTAAGGAGAAAATATAATTCGTCTCCCAAATCGTTGAGCTGACAGTGGCGACATTTACGTTCCTCGTATAGGTCACAAATGTCTGTCTCCATCTACCTTTTCTATTGGCAACCTATGATTTCCGGTTCTAAAGTAGAAAAGTGACGATCTTAAGCTTTTTGGTAAATTAATCAAATAATGCTCTAAATTTAACTCAGTTTTAAAGAGACGGTAATTTAATCCCTTTGAGGAGTTAGTTAATTGATTGCTCCAGTTTTGTAAGAATTGGTCTAACAATTTACGCTTGATAAGAATACCAACGTTCTTTAAATTAATCGTATTATGCTTTTCCCATATATATATATGTAACCAGTATTATACAAAATATCCTTTATGTGTTGCAGCCATTTGAATTTAATCATTGAATTAAGCATGTTTTCATAACATATTCTGGCTACTTTATTTTCCTTACCCATAATCAGTTTACACCAGTAATTAATCATTCTAGTTTTTATTACTATTTATAATGGGTAGCGGCCTAACTCTCCATAGAGCATATATAAAGGGGTGCTTTTTAGCTCACCTGAGCATGCCCAGGGTGAGCTTTTAGGATCGATGATTGTCCGTCGTCCGTCGTCCGTCCGTCGTCCGTTCACATTTAGTTGTTAACACTCTAGCGGTCGCATTTTGCCTCAATCATCATCAAACTTGGTCAGGATGCTTATCTAGTTGATAGCTCGGATGAGATCGAACATGGGTAATCTCGGATGAGAAACTAGGGCACAAGAGCTAAAAATAGAAAAACCTTGTTAACACTCTAGAGGTCACATTTTTGCCTCAATCATCATCAAACTTGTTCAGGATGTTTGTCTAGGTGATAGCTCGTATGAGTTCGAACATGGGTCATCTCGGATGAAAAAGTAGGTCACCGGAGCTAAAAATAGAAAGACCTTGTTAACACTCTAGAGGTCACATTTTTGCTTCAATCATCATCTAACTTGGTCAGGATGCTTATTTAGTTAATAGCTCGGATGAGTTCGAACATGGGTAATCTCGGATGAAAAAGTAGGTCACCGGAGCTAAAAATAGAAAGACCTTGTTAACACTCTAGCGGTCACATTTTTGCATCAATCATCATCTAACTTGGTCAGGATGCTTATTTAGTTGATAGCTCGGATGAATTCGAACATGGGTAATCTCGGATGAAAAAGTAGGTCACCAGAGCTAAAAATAGAAAAACCTTTTTTACACTCTAGCGGTCACATTTTTGCATCAATCATCATCAAACTTGGTCAAAATGCTTGTCTAGGTGATAGCTCGAATGACTTTGAACATGGGTCATCTCGGATGAAAAAGTAGGTCACCGGAGCTAAAAATAGAAAAACCTTGTTAACACTCTAGCGGTCACATTTTTGCATCAATCATCACCAAACTTGGTCAGGATGCTTATCTAGTTAATAGCTCAGATGAGTTCGAACATGGGTCATCTCGAATGAAAAAGTAGGTCACCGGATCTTAAAATAGAAAAACCTTGTTAACACTCTAGCTGTCACATTTTTGCATCAATCATCATCAAACTTATTCAAGATGCTTGTCTAGGTGATAGCTCGAATGAGTTTGAACATGGGTCATCTCGGATGAAAAAAGTAGGTCACCGGAGCTAAAAATAGAAAAACCTTGTCAACACTCTAGCGGTCACATTTTTGCATCAATCATCATCAAACTTGGTCAGGATGTTTGTCTAGGAGATAGCTCGGATGAGTTTGAACATGAGTCATCAGAAATGAAAAACTAGGTCACAGGAGCTAAAAATAGAAAAACCTTGTTAACACTCTAGTGGTCACAATTTTGACTCAATTGTCATCAAACTTGGTCAGGAAACTTGTCTAGGTCATTGCTGGGAATAAATCGAACATGGGACATCTCGGATGAAAAACTAGGTCACAGGAGCTAAAAATAGAAAAACCTTGTTAACACTCTAGTGGTCACAATTTTGACTCAATTGTCATCAAACTTGGTCAGGAAACTTGTCTAGGTCATTGCTGGGAATAAATCGAACATGGGACATCTCGGATGAAAAACTAGGTCACAGGAGCTAAAAATAGAAAAATCTTGTAAACACTCTAGTGGCTATTGTTGTGATCCAAATATTCTGTTAATTGGTCTGAAAGTTTGTTTTGATGATTTCTAAGTCAAGATCGAACATGGGTCATCTTGGATGAAAAACTAAGCCACACCGCCCAATTATGGAAAAACCTTGTTAACATTCTAGTGGTCACATTTTCGACTCAATTATCATCAAACTTGGTCAGGATGCTTGTCTAGGTAATTGCTTGGATGAGTTCGAAATCGCATGTGAAACTATGTCACCGGAGCTAAAAATAGAAAAATATTGTTAACACTCTAGTTGCTACTGTTTTGATCCAAGTATCCTGGAAATTGGTCTGAAAGTTTGTTTTGATGTTTTCTAGGTCAAGTTTGAATATGTGGGTAAAAAACTAGGTCGCACTGCTCAATTATGGATAATCCTTGTTAACACTGTAGTGGTCACATTTTTGACTCACCTGTCATGAGACTTGGTCAGAATGCTTGTCTAGGTAATTGTTTGGATGAGTTTGATAAGTCAGGTGAGCGATCTAGGGCCATCATGGCCCTCTTGTTTACTATTTGTGATCTTTCTAAGAAAATTATTATGAATAGTTTCTATTAGGTCAAGGTCAAAGCCCCATAATTCACAATTATACGTTAAGATAGGCAAAATTGTTTGATCAAAAAGTTTTGTCTGTAAGTCGATTGGTAAATCAAAATTAAATATCCTAGCGTAAAGAATATGCATGGCTTTATTTGCTTGGTTAGACAGGTGTTTTCTTGTACTAAGAAAACTGCCAGACGGGGTAAATAGAGTCCCGAGGCATTTGTATTCCTTAACTATATCTATTGGTTCCTTGTTAATTGTAAAATGATATTTGTTTGTTTTATTTGGTCCGAAAACTACAATTTTTGTTTTTGTTTATTTCAAGTTTCCATTTTATACAAAAATCATAAAATTATCAAAAAGTTTTTGAAAAGCAGCAGTGTCGTCACTTACTATAATAGTATCATCGGCATATAACAGTATAAAAAGTTACAAGTAAAGGTCGGATCCAAGATCTGTCTGCTCTATTTTAATGCCTGTATTGTTTGATTCTAAATATGTCTCGAGATCATTAAGGTAGATGGAAAAATGTACAGGAGACACATTTTCTCCTTGACGAACTCCACAGATACTTTTAAAAAAAGGAGACATTGTACCATTTACAGAGACACAGGATTTTATGTCGGCATACATATTGTAAATCATATTATAAAATTTTCCCTGTATAACATTGTTAAAAAGTTTACTCCAAAGGCCCGCCCTCCATACTTTGTCAAACGCTTGAGAAAAATCAATGTAAGCACAAAATAATTTCTTTTTCTTAGCACATAGCTTTCTATCAAAAACTTGTGAAAACGTTGTCCGATGTACAATAATTTGCTCTAAACCCAGCTTGATTTTCTCTCAGTATATTATTTGTATTTAAGAATGCTGTCAATCGGTCATTAAGGATAGAAGTAAAAACTATACCCAAACAGCTAAGGATAGTAATTGGTCTAAAATTTTCAGGGTTAAGGGGTGATCCTTTCTTTTTATATATGAGTTTAATGGTTCCAAGTCACCATAAATCTGGCAAAATGCCACTGTCAAAAATTCGGTTAAAAATGTACAGTAAATTGGTACCATTAGATGCTTCGTACTCTTGAGATACTCGTTTAAAAATTGTCTTGTGGAGAAACAGCCTTTGTGTTATTACACTTACTTATAACTTTGTTAATTTCTTGTGCTGTTATCGGAAAATTTAGAGATTCGGTATAATACACTGTTTCTGGATTCATAAACGGGGCGTCATCTGTATTATGGCTTTCATCATAATTTACTTTACGGAAATGTTCGTACAATTCGTTAATGTCCGGCATTTTATCATTTGATGTTTTACTAAAGTTATTAATTATTCGCCAGAAATCTTTCGGATGCTTAGAATGTAAGTCCCTCAATTTACGCTCGTTTCTAGTTTTATGTTTACGGATAAAAGAGTTCATTATCTGCTTATAGTGTTTACTTGCCCTACTTAATTTCTCTTTATTTAGGTCATTTTTGCAGCTATTATAGTTTTTTCGTGCAAGGTTATATTTGCGTCTTGCTTTTCTACACATTGGCCCAAACCATGGTTTGTTTATTTTACTAGAAGAATATGAAGAATATGACGATGAATGAATAATACTTTTCTTCGGAAATGTGTTACAGGCAGATTCTTGAAACAAATCGGCTATGTCCCGCGCTATATTATTAATTTCACTTTTTTGAATGTTATCCGGTAAACAATTTAACGAATTCTCTATTTTGCGTATTTTACTCTCGTTCAGATTTGTGACGAACTGACTACGTAGTGATTCCTGCCATTTGGTTATTCTGATCGTTTCATTTTCTTCCGAGTAAAATTTTTCGGCTACTTTAATCGTATTATCTGACATTTGGATAGTAAGTGACAGTAATGAGTGTCCGTCCGAAAAAAGCGGATCGACCTCTTCTATTTTAAAATCTAGAAAATACTCAAAACAATTTGCTGTCGCTAAAGCGTAGTCAATAACTGACGTGTTTCGAAATGTATAGTTACCTACATTTTTGTCGTGACCGACTCTTCCATTTACAATGAACAGATTATTACATTTACAAGTATCTAAAAATTTGGCACCCAAAGCATTTGTTTTTTAATCTTTCGACGCACGTGAAAGAGGGAAACCTTTCATAGAAAGTAAATTTGCGGAATTGAATGTATTTAAATAATCTTCATCTAAGTCAATATGTCTAGCTAGAAAATCATCCATTATAATATAATCAGATAAGACAGCTGTATGTGCATTTACATCACCAAACAACATACAATATTTATATTCAATACATGTGGTTGTTATTTCATTTTCGAAACAAAGGTACTCTTCTTCATTAAAAAATGGAGATTGCATAGGGGGTATATACATTACCCCTAATAGAATATCACTATCAAAATTAGACTGTTGTAAATTACTTAACTGTAACCAACATAGGTATTCACAATCATTTTCAATGATTTTAATATTATCAACAATAGTTTTTCTTACAAATAATCCAATTCCGCCTGATTTTCTAAGGTACTTCTCAGATCTAGGTTTTGAAAAAAACACAAAGCCGGGAATATCTATTTTATCATACTCATCTAATATGCTCTCTTCGACACAAACTATATCATAATTATTTATCAAATCTAAAAATTCTGGATAGTTACATCTGTTTTTTTTTAATGTGCAAACATTTAGACTGCCAATTTTTAATGAATTTATTGGTTCGCTTGCACTTGAAACAGGAATTTGAATCGTATTGTCTGTTTGTGAACATTTGGTACGTAAAGTTTCATTACATGTAGTTAATATATTAACTACGGGGCGATAAGATGAGCATGATGATTTGTGATTACATTTTTTATGTTGACTTGGTAATTTTAAACACATATTATTGATACTAATTGCATTTGTAAGATTTGAAAGTAACTGTTTTCCTGACGGATTTTTGTCAAAATGGGAACACTGAATTTCATGTGACGGGCCTGGTAGGTTAATACACTTGTTACAGAAATAAGTTTCAGTCACAGTTACATCAAAATGATCATGGTTATAAGAACAGTTGATATTAATTTATTTGCTACATTTTGAGGACTAACACAATTTGAACACTTTTTATTTACACCGTTGTCGCATGTCCAACACACTGTCCCCTTCCTATCCTATACATTTTTGGTTAATTTATGTGAAATTTCATCGTCTTCTTCGTTGTCGTCGGAAACAGAATCATCATCACTATTAGGATAGTAGGATATCACCGCAGACGACACTCGAATACGATTTATTTTGTCTTGGGTTCAAAGCCGCCGTAACTGGTGTTTTGTTAATATTCGGGGAATCCTTTTGCTTTGGAGCAGCATTATTAGTACCCTGCCTGGTTTGAGGCGCGGCGGAGCTGCTCGATTGACTGGGCAATGGACCCTTCCCTCGTGATGGTGGCGAATGATTCATGGATTGAACGGATTTTGGAAGAGATATTTAATTTGGGATTTGAATTTGACACCTGCTCCTCAGATATACAGTTCATAGCTCGTGAGTCTGTGCGCTTCGGGCTTGCTTGCTTTGCATCTGAATGATTATCTGGGTTAATATGTGCACTAAAGGCAAACTTGATGCATTCATTGTTTTTCTTGATAGTATTTGACACTCTAGTAGGAATGTACGTGTGTCTGGAACCTGGCAACACCTGGTACCAGTCAGGAAACATATTTTTAACAATTTGCCTGTTAAACATTAGGGCTGCTGGATAAATTATATGGACATTTTTGCCGCCATATTTCTCACGTGCATCTTTAAAGTCTTGCCGAAGGGTCCTTCTAGCTTCAGTGATTTATTTGGGGTAGTCCCTGGAGAAGCCCACACCCGTACCTCTGAGTTTATATGCATTGTTCATTACAATATCTACGTCTCTGCTTTGACGAAATGTTACTAGAATATTACGGGTTGGAGGTTTTGTGTATTGCCTAAGAGGGGGTGCACGTGGTCTCAATATACGCCCGAGTCTGAATGCACGGGAAATTTCAAAAGTGGTTGATTCTATGTGCAGTGTGTTATTTATCAGGTCATTAGCAATTTCGATACAGCTTTCACATGGGGATTCTTCAACTCCTGATAAAAATAGGTTGACCTGACGACTTCTGACCTCTATATCAATTTGTTTGTATTCAAAAAGCTTAAGTCTTTCATCCGAAACCTCGTGTTTTGCACAGTTTAAATAAACGGTAGATTCTAAATTGTCGACACGGTACTTGAGCAAGCCAAACATAGACATATGTTCAATAATAACATTTAGGTTTTCATCAACTGGTAATTGTGGTGGGGGATGTCGCTCTACTGAAGCCCCACCCGTTGAATGTCGGGCCCGTTTCTTGCTTTGGGCGGGCACCCAGTCATCACTTAGGGGGTCAAACATGTTCTGTACCTGTTCCCTATAATTATCAGCACCCAACGAGTCACCATTGCTAGCCATGTTAGAGTTGTATAAAAGAAGTTGGTTTGACGACCTTGATGAAATCAAAACACGTCCGCCATGTTTACTACCTACAATGGCATAATGACTTTGAATCTACCTTCCTACGTGCTAAACTAGGAAGGTAGTCTAGTACTAGTGTAACTTTCCAGGAACGATGGTTAGGAAACTACCCGCCTATATGACTGAAATACTGTTGGGAAAAGGCGTAAAATGAAACAAAGAAACAAACAAAAATCTATCAATTATACGACAGACGACGGAAGAGTGGTTTGATAGTGTTCTTAAAATGTGGATTCGTCGACATCAACGATGCGTAGAGTGTAATTCATGTTTGTTCATATAATTATTTCAATATCACAAATCGATGACTGTTTAACATGTTTTTAATGTGAGGGAATATAGCATAGACGACAAGAAACAAGTCAGGCAAATATGGTGCTTGAGATAATAAATGAAAACCTTTAACATCGAGCTCAAGGTTTGTGTTGGTCGCCATATACTGCTGATGAATGACACATTCAAGCGGATCAACGGTCTCTTGAAGTGCGTACACTAAGTCACGACAAAGTACCTGTTAGACAAGCACAGATACGACAGATTTAACAATACACGTGTATAAAGTTTTTATAGTAGGACTTAGAGGAGGTTCCGAGTCAGGATTATAAAAATAGTCGCAACAAATTTGTAAAATTAAATATTTCTTTTAATTTTTGTTTCACTCGAATAATAATTTAATTCAACAGGCTATGATAAACAAATACATGTAATAAATAGAATAAATATTTCTTACAATACCTTTATATCTTAATCTTTCATTTTCTAATAGTGTTAGTCAATTTATATCGTCTATCTTTTCTGTTATCTATTTTAGTTATCTCTTTCAATTATCTTTTCCGTTATGAATAATTTTATTTAAAATCCGGTCTATTTATATGCTTCCTTTGTGTACATGACGTCAAAATGAAAGTATGGTTTCCCGTAAAAACTGGGTTAACAGTGACGTCACGATATAATTATAGTTAACAAAATGGCGGACTTATTTCAGACAATATTTGATTATGAAGAAAAATGACATATATAAGAACATATAAACAATCAATCATGACAGGATATGAATGTAAGTTAATTTAAAGATGAGAAAATAATGTAATGTTTAAATATTATCGCTGAATTTACTGAATATCGTATCAGCATGGTAAACAAATGCTGTCATCGAAACGGAGTGGGTGTGGAACAATGCAACAACTGATCCTAATGATAGTTATAAAACAATAAAAGCACCTGCTTTACCGTTAACAGCAACAGCTGAATTGTCAGATCCAAAACATATAACTATGTACAATAACATGTTCTTACGACCTGGTGACGCATGGAATGTATTAGGTTTCCACCCACCAACAATGACACGTGGTGACAGACGTTATGTCCCATGGCCTGAAGGTGTTAAAGTATCTGGTAATTTATGTCAAATAGGGGATGTTCCAAAAATTGCTGAAATTAATAGAATTCATAATCGTTATTTGCAGCCACTCAACAAAGTGTTGGAGAAAGTGATTGAGAATAAGTTGCCGTCGTCACGATTAATTGGGAAGCACCAGAAGGTCAACCTCCTAATTACAATTTCCCAAAGATACAGTCAGGGCCTTCATCACAACAGCCATCAACAAGTGGAGTGCAAGCACGCTTTTTACAGAGACAAGCAGGCGATTTGCAGGACTTCGAGGACTTCTCATACAAGGGACCAAAAAGAGCAAGATTACAATAAAATGTAAATATGCCTGATTTTTTAAATTCTGTAGAAGTAGAACAAGTTATATTAGATAATGAGAAAAAACTTACTGCAGGATGGGTATATGCAGCCGATTGTTTACATTGGAAAGCATTTCCAGATTATATGCATTATACAAAAAGTGACCTTAGTGAGGCTGGCAATGATATTTTCTTTGATATTAGTTTTAGATCAAAAAACAAACCTATAAGAAATAGGACATTGACAGAACAACATCAACGTGTATTAGTGTTACGAGCCAGGCGTAACGAGAAAGAAAAGCCAGCAACAAACTTGTAACAATAACAAATTTATTACAGAAAAATTATTAAAGAAAAAATAAAATAACAAATTATCTTTACAAATACCTGAAGTCCAAATAAAAATTACAAATGTCTAGTCTGATCCTGGAATGATCCTTTTTTAATAGCACAGTTAAATCCAAGTTAAATCCAAGAACACTTTAGAATAAATTCCCACAATAAAATCCACAAGAATAATTAATAATCCAAGCTCCAATAAATCACTTAATTTCCAAGTTGAATAATACTCCAAATATATTGATGACTTAAAAGATCACTGATGACTAAAAAGGTAACTGATGACTTAAAGATAAGAGTAATGAAAAATGTCTCCTTATATATATTAACTAAGAAGTTTCTAGAATAGTCTTCCATTTACTACAGTAATCATAAATCTAGCAACTTCAACAATAAAGATCATTCCAGAAATTTCTATCTAAATATAATGCATGAGTTTTCCACAACAGTTAAGAACGTTCTAGTACATACATGTAGTTTATGTTCTAAAAATAGAACAATGACAATATTGGAAATACCAACTGGTCAGATATAATCTATATACATGTAATAGT